>NC_054870.1:33968700-34271731 GCF_018320785.1 Cheilinus undulatus | reverse complement strand
CAATGTTTGTGTAATGATGATGACCTGCAATGTCCGTCTGAATGCCCCACGTGAAGTAACTGAATCTGACATAGTGTATCTACTGCCACATCTGGCTACATCCTGTTATTATGAAGCAACATTGCGATGAAAAACATTGAATTCGTTTTAATGCATTATTTTGTGGTTAAAGTGTAATTTTGTTAACCAGATCTTTTGTAATAGAAATATTTATTTAAACATGTTTGAAAAAAAATGAAAAGTTTTACCACGTCATAAAGTTGATCACTTCATAGTTTTATTGAATGATTATAGAACATGATTATTTGTTATACTTCTAAGTCCTCATATCTTTTTTGATATATCACCTTTTTATCACTCATTGGTTTATTTTATGCATAGATAAAGTAATTAATCAAAAGCAGCAGATGTGTATACAAAAAAAATGTTATTCACTATCTATGTGACATTCCATATTAACATTGCCATTTGTATCCGTGTCATCAGGGCGAAAGATAAACCGTATATGACAAAATATTTCCGCACTTTGTATCTGTTAAATTATTTCGCTTGCTACCACTGATAAACCTCACCATTGTTTCTCACAGTGTGAGACTTATTGTGATTCTTTCTTTATAAGCTCCGTTAGCCTCCTTTTATTCAAAGCTGTTTGGTTATTCCACCTTCTTTGACATTTAAGTAGCCTAACTGCCCTTTGGCTGTGTGTGAAGACAGTGATTGAAGTCACTTGCGTCGATTAACTACTTCATTTGATCCTTCTGATTGCAAAGGGGGCAATTATCCTCCAAAGTGTGCGTGATTACACCAGAGGCGGACATCAATGTGTAGGATATGCAGACCATTAAGGGGTGTGAAAAGTTTACCGAATTAATGGACTTCCGCGGCGAGGCCTTTCAGGGTTGACTGGCACTTTGAGATTAAAGGAAGCTCTGATCTGTCTCTGTCCTACTTGCCGACCCTTTGGGTCCCCCACAACAAAAAATGTTGGACCAAAAATACCCAGAAATATTCCAGTGAAGTCATAAAAGTCCCCGTAAAAGACAGCGACTTATGTAGCCTAACTCCACGGTCACAAGCACTTCAAGTTAACCTGCTCTTTTAATTGAGTCCCAATACAGTCAGTGCCATTGTACTTTTCTGGTGTTGTTGTCTAATAAATTAATTTATGAACAATAACGTTTCCTATTTCGCATTTGTATTTTTTTAGTTGCTCTGAGTCTAAAGTGCAAATCAAACAAAACTGCATTCGGCAGCTCCATTCGTCTGTTGTGTGTCGATATATTTAGAAAATCTCACAGGTGCCAAAGTGCGCATTTCTCTTTGAAATGGTTCGGCACTTGGACGTCACCTGCAGGTCCCGTCGTCTGTGATTGTAATGTGAGGTAGTATGTGCGCGCGCGTTCACGTGTGTGTGTTTATAGGTGAAGATGCGACATAGCCACCTGATGAACACACTGTAGCACTTTACTTCGTTTGAATTGCTGTATATCTTTTGAAGTGGAGCTTTTATCTCCACTTTACTAAATGTCAGTGTTGCTAAGGTGAGCTCCTTTGATGCACTTTGATCCCCTTTGATCTCACCGAGTTGTCACCCTGTTGTTATGGCTCAAGCCGTTCCCCTGTCCCCCAAACAGATTTGTTGTTCGAATAACACCGAGACCAGAGAAGCTGAATCATCTGCACTTACCGCTAAGTGGATGGCACTAACACCGGCACTGATTATTAGATCTCAGGCAACCTTAACTCATCACTTCACACCGGCTGCTTTGACTGGTCTGGTTTACCTGGAGCTCCCTCTTGTGGTGAAAAACGGAAATAACTGCCTCCACGTCTTGTGAAGGAGTGATTGTGTGAGTAAAAGAATTCAAGAAAAAAAAAAACGTACAGCTGTCCTTAAAAATCAGTCTAAGGCACCCTGCAGGATTTATAGCCTTTGGGTTTGTAGAAAAGAGGGTCAATTTTAGGATCAGACCATTAGGGGGCTCAGATCCTTAAAACTGTGACAAGCTGACCTTCTCGCAAGCATTGAGTCATCCTAAACATCTCATTTCACTGAATAACATGTTTTTCTTTTTAAATTAAGAACAGGCTAACACTATAATGCAGTTACTTGAGTTCTGTTCTGAGAAAATGAAAAATGATATGCTTTTTATTCAATTAATCGAACAGGTATTACCATAATCAAATTGTTTTTTATTCATTGATTATAAGCCAGTATGATAGGATTTTCAACTCCTGGTTGAGTCATGTTTTAAATGTCAACCCCATTATATCATCAAAGTTTTGAATGCTAGACTTTAACATGTGACATTACATCTCTGAAGTGTGTACACTTAAAATTATAACCCCACCACTGATGGTAAATGACATTCTGCAAGGCAAATTAGTTACAAGTGTTTCAAGCATGATATGGCATGACTTGAATTATTATTGATCCTTAGGGGTCGACTGATAAAGGTTTTTCAGGACTGATACTGTTTATTAGTAGTTCATGAGACTGATAACAATTGTTTGGAATTGACAGGAGTTCATAATGATGCACCAAATGTAATAAATTTGGCAAAAGTAAAATTGTGTGATCAATAATATGATAAAAAATACACAATGTCGGCCTTGCTCTGTCATTATGAGAAATGGCACAGAGCAACACAGTAGCGCAAAAACATGAAGTGATGCTCACTGTATCAATGGTACCCAGGAGTCAGTGTTTATTTGCTAGTACTCCTGTGATGTCAAACCAGACTTTAGGAATAAGTAAAATGGTGTAATCTGTGATGTACATAGTTGGTAATCTTTTTGTATCTGCTATAAACTTATAAATATATGCAGCAGTTTACTGAAGGTTGTAGATGCTTATGACGATTTTATCAGATGTAGCCTTTTTTATTCCACTTTGAGTTAGATTTAACACATGACATGGCTACTGCATCCCTTCTATGTCCTTTGAAAACATTCTCACTTTTTTCATTTACATTTCATTTACTTAACTGCTTTTCTTCTCTCCACACCCCTTCCTTTTCCCTTTTCTGTTGATAAAGTGACAAAAATGACACTCCGGTGTTTATCTAACCTTGCACTTTAAGGAGGACAAATCCTCAGACTTACCTGATGACCATGACTCATCACAGGTGTGCAAACAGGGGTAGTTTGAGTCTTTTTTTTTTTTTTTTCAAGATTTATTTTTGGGCATTTTTGTGCCTTCATTAGACAGAGGAGGACAGCGGATAGAGTCAGAAACAGGGTCAAGAGTGGGGGAGAGACATGCGGCAACGGCCGGACTCGAACCCCGGCCGCCTCCACACATGGGGAGCGCCCTTAACCACTAGGCCACTAGCTCCCCCAGTCTGAGTCATTTTGATGCCTCAAGAATAGACCAGTATGAGGTCCTATTTCATTTAATTTTGTTGGTTCATCATAATTTTCAGTTATGATGAGGGAACAAAATGACAAAGTAAAAGAAGCACAGGACATCCATAAGGCTGAAATAAAAATGCCATACACCAGGTGTAACTTTTCAGTTTTAAAACGCCCTCTGTTAGTGCTGTATCCATTATTTTGCTGCAAATCGTTTTTCATTCATTGCATGTTGTTGTTAACCAAAGGGAAAACCCCAGTTTATTTTTGATATATGGATATACCTAACTAGAATTTGCTTGATATGAAGACACTTTGGGGCTTTTTGAGGATCTTGGACCTTTCTGTTGGAGCCAAAGGTCATCCCTTTTGTCTTTTTTGGTTGTCTACATTCTGTGTTGATGCTATTCTATTTAGGGCTTGGCGATATATCGAGTATACTCGATGTATCCCGGCTTTTGCCACCCAGGATGTATAAAATTACTATATCACGAATATCCGAGTATAAAGTATGTTGAAGTTTTGAGCCATCAAATTGCATTTCTCACTGGAGTTTTGCTCACATCTCTCACAGCAGAGAGCTCACTCTCTCTCTTCCACCAATCCAGAAAACTCCTCTGCACATGCGCATCAGCAGCGAGAAGCAAGGGAGAGGAAGGTAAACACAGCAGTGTGGCTAGTTAGTGGGGAGTTAGCTGACTTTAGAGACAGAAACAGCACTGGATCTGCAGTGTTGACCAGTCGTTCAACTTTGAAAAGGAAGAAGTGGAACTTACGCAGTATTCGTTAAAATACGCCACAAGATGACTCCGAGATAACGTCAGCAGTATCACAACATGTCACTAAAGACATGAGCCCAGTGTTGTTGAAAAGACACTTAACCCAGAATACAAGATTTGCCTGGGCGCATTTTGCTGAAAACTCCCTGCCAGAGTCGTACAGGTCAGAGAGAAGACGGCCCAGCAACGGACAAATGTGATCCACATCTCCACAACAACAGAGCCTTATCTCAGCCTTACAGTTCAAAACACCAACAACGAGTAGTTAAAATGTTCCCGCCTCCAGACAAGCTTTTCCCCCATGATCACACAGGACAGTTCCTTGAATAAGGTCTAAAGATGCTCTCATGTTATGAACTTGTCAGAAACTGGTCCAGTGTTCATCAGCCCAGATAATGGACTGATATAATCACAGCTGTGAGCCTGAATGGAGGACTAGACTGCAGGATTTTGGCCATTTACTGCATATATGATTGGTGAGTTTTGTGTAGGTTTACTTCACCCTTAATGAGGAAAATAATCATTTTATAATCAGCAATAGTAAACATAACATAGAAAACATTTCAGGACTTTGCATACACTGTGAAATATCAAGTAATTCATGATTTATGTATTTTTTATTTATTAGTAAAAGATTGAATGAAGTCCTTTTAAAAATAAAACTGCTAAATTTGAGTCTATATTGATTTTTACTTTCTGCAAACAATTTTATTTAAAATCCTATAGAACAGTTTATTTTTATCACCAAACTAGTGTCATTTGGGGCTGAATTAAACATTATACAGCTGCTGAGAGGCCATTTCAAAATATCACAATATATATTGTGTATCGGGATATAGCAAAAATACATTGTGATATCAATTTTAGGCCATATCGCCCAGCCCTAATTCCATTCACTCTTGATCCCTGATTTCTATTAATATCAAATCTATAAGGTAGGAATGACATTAGACTGGACTGTGATTTCTATCTGCATTTTTGCACTGTACTGAGAATCTAATGGCATATATATAGTCTATATTTTGGGGGGTAGGGTGGGGCAATTATTTGTTGTTTCTGAATGCATTATGTTCAAGTGTGGGACCATAAATCTCATCTCATTTCAATCCCTGAAAGTAATTTTAGACATAGAGTTCATATTTGACACACACTTGCTCTGAGTATTTCTTAAGGCCTCTTAGAGCTTAAGGCAAAGACCCAGTAGCACTTCTGCTGATCTGTCTTCAAACAGCCTCTCCATGCTTTCAATCTGTCATTCCAAGTTCATGGGAAAGACTTAGGAGACAAGCACCACTCAAAAGTATTGTTTTTACTCTATAATTTTAAAAATCTTACACGTGGCACTCTGCAAAATCAATTTACAGCAGAATAAACAACAAAACACAAGGCAGATATCGGGTAACATTGCAGAAGGCGCTCAATATAAGACTGAAAACCAGTGATCTGTTAAGTGATGGCATACATAAGGCTTTGTGATCAACAGAACCTGCTCTTAACACAGTAAAACACCGATGGTATGCCTACAGATGAAAGATTCGTTCTCATTTTCAGAGCATTGTTTAATGATTTATGAATATAAATGTAAGCATGTCAGTCTGTGTGGATGAAATATGAGTGGAGCTTTTCTGCATCATTTAAAGCAGTAGTTCTCAACTGGTCTAGCCTCAGGACCCACCGACTTCTCCTGAATGAGAAATGTTGGCCCAAATTTCCCAAAACTTTTAACCACTTAAAAATGTTGCAGTTTTGAGCTGAACACTTTGTCTTATAACTACATACAAGCTTCATGCTCCCTGTCCACACTGCGATCTTCTGCCTTTTCCATTTAAATAATGGGACCTGTAGTGCTTTTATTTTGAATAAGACAAGGAACTCTATTGCTTTGCACTGACCATCATTTTAGCCATATTATTTTGACTGTGTTGACACAAGCCCGTGTACAACAAATGTCAATCACAAATGTGGATATCATTGATGCACAACTATCTCCATTGGTAAAGCAAGCTAAAGAGAGAGAGATGACAGTTTAAGAAAAAAAAATAAGAAAATAGTCCGGTCAGACACTCCTGGTCCCTTGTCATCTCTGTCTGTCCTCATCCTTGTCTATGTCCACAGAGGGAAAAAAGGAACAGGGTGGGGGTAAAAATGCCACGTAGCATTGCACTGCATGACTCATGGGCTGTAAAGACACTATAATGAAATATTAAAGTAATGAAGCAGATTTTTTTTTTTTTGTTGATTCTCATGACACATGCTGTAAGAGACACTGTAGAGATCGGCTTAAACAAATGTTATTTTTTCACAAAGAGCATTATAAAAGCCCTGAGTACATGCATGTTTTCAATGTAAATGTTGGTGTGGAATCCTGAGAAAATGACACTTGGACCAACAATATGTAGAATTTTTGCTCTGAAATATATATATTAATTTAAAAGTTACCATTCTTATGTTATATTTATTTTTTAAATTGAGGTGATCTCACGTATTTGCAAATGTTTTCAAAGCAACAGAGATGTTGAATTTTTATGACTGTAACAGGGCATGTCTTATGGTGTCTGAGTTTAACCCCCACCCCCATACCCAGTGGGTTCAGGCTAGCACTGCCCAGCACCGTTGACCTCTGTGTCCTACTTCTCAATACTACTTCTTGTTTTGAATTGAGGACTCTGACTAAAAAAAACAGCACCTCATAAGGCGTTTTGTTTTCATTCTTACATTTCTTAGACTGAGGGAGAAAAGCATATAAAAGTGCACTGCTTCCACATTGGTGTGTACTTTTAAATGCTTTTCTCCCTCATTGTAAGAAATTCATGAATCAAAACTAAATTTTGGCTTGAGTTAAATAACGCTTTACATACATGTGTCAGGCTTTGTGAAGTGCAGTTTTATTGAACAGTCCTCAATTCAAAACAAGAAGTTAAAAGTGGAGATGACAGAGTTAAGCAGTGTTGGCCTGTACTCTTCATATTGTGTTCTTGTTTTAACTTGGAGCTCCCTGTACATACCGCGGTTAAGTCACAAGAAAACCAGCTTTGTTATCCCAAGATAGCTAAGTTGAGATCTTGAGAAAAAGAACTGCTGGATGTACTAGGGCGGGCACCCTCTAGTCGGTTGGTCATTGGTCAATGAGCCCTTGTCCATCCAAAAACTTATTTTCTGAATATAGTGCTTTGTTCTGTCTTGACAGTAGTTCTGTCTGTAAGTTACACATCACAGCCTGGAAGAAGTGAGTGTTTACAGTATTATTATAAAACAGTAAAAAAAGAATTAACATAAGTATTTGTAAATTATTCTGAATAGTTATTGTGCTGTGATCACCAGTTCATATAGCATATGTTCATATAGTCCATATTTTTGGTAATCATGGGCAGGTGCTGGTTAAAAATTACTATGCTGGTTAAAGCTTTATTTAGACTGCCAGCCAGGTTGCACTGACTACCCTGTCACTGATTAACTGATGTAGAGATAGAATGCTTTTTAAAAAAGTTAAACCACTCAATTGATAAGAGCAAACCATCTCGGTACTTTTCCCACATGATGCAAGCCCCTTTCTTGTTGAAAACGTTCCACCTAAATGATGGGGGAATAGGAAAGAAGGAGTCTGGCAATTTGAAAGATTAAAATATGAAAACCGTACACTTTTAAGGTTATTAGGAGCCTTAAAGCATTGGTCAGTGAGTTAAACATAAAAATGATGATGCTTCTGAACCAGAACTTGGATCTAAACATAAAATAAAGCTATAGCTGCATGAGTGTTCAGGCTCTCTCTGTCAAACTGCCCCATCTTGTGACTGAAGGTGTCATGAACTAGCATCACATAACTTGTGTGTGTATCTCAACCATGTTAAATGTGTTGGATCCTAACGTTTAAAAGGTGTTGCTAAGAGTGAAGAATTTGTTAACAGGCAGGGAGACTACAGCTCCTACTGTCACAGAGCAATCACAGTCAGGGAACTTAACACCGGCCCCAGTTTTGGCCACTTCACTCCCCTCTAATGATACTGAACTGCTCTTATCAGTTGGTTGGTACAAGTGTATAATTTCAGTCGGCCATGTCTTTCTTTGGTGGACTACAGCCCTACAATGTCTACGTTATCACAGAAAAATGGCATAAAAATGAAATATATATGGATCAATGTCTGCTTAGAGCTTCTGTAAGTCAAGCACTTGTCCACAGTTTTTCCAGGCTTACATTTATGACCCACTGTGAACAGCTTAGCAACCCACTTTGGGGCCCTGACCCACCAGTTGAGAACCACTGATTCAATAACAATGCATTATGATCAGTGCTATTGTGCCGTCAGAGATTGTCAACAGCAGCTAAGGATATTCATTTTATGAAGGCTGCAAATCATTCCCGCCATCTCTTAACAGCTCAGATTTCATGAGTAGACGTGACAGCTGTCTGAGCTTTGATTTATTCTTCACTTTATATCCAGGCAGTTGTGTTTGACTTCATGAGACTGTGTCAGATATATAGAGAGAAGCATGTCATTGCAGCCATGTCACGTTTGATATATATGTATCATTTTTTCTGTGAGATAAATCAAGCAGGACTTTAATTTCATACACTTTGCCAGCCATCAAATGTCAATAAAAATTCTCTTTCTGCAGTGATTAATGTGTTTATTAGATATAACAAAGGATGAGAAGCAGCCATCTAAGAGGACATGTCAGTTTTTGAGGTGTATATGTGTTCATGCAGCATCAAAGAGGACTTGGGATGTTAATTTTGTATGCCATTGATTTAAGGCACTTGGATGTAGTCGGATTTTATGTTTTGACTTTGGGATGTAAGATGGGATGATCATGGAGCTAGTGAGCTAAGTTTCACAAAATATATCATTAGGGATGCACGATATTATCGGCAGTATATAGGTATCGGTATCGGCCGATAAAAGCTTAAACGCTAATTATCAGCATCAGCCGATGATAAAATTTACGCCGATCTGTACGGCCGAAAATGTGACGTCATAATTAAGCGCATGTTGTGCTACATGACAATGCACGAAACGAAATGGCAAAAGCAATAACAAACTTCTGTATGCCAAGTCTCCCGTGCAACGCAGACACTCTGCAGGTGTCCTGTCTCCAGCATTGGAGATGTGGGTGTCACCGGGTTGTTACAGAGCTGTTAACAGTGAAATGCCCATTAAACTTTGTTGCTTAGTTAGTTTGTGCTGTTTAAAGCAGAATCAGGAGAACTACTTCAGTTGAAGTTTTATTTCTTTTGTTCATCTTGAGTCTCAAAAATTTAAAAGCATATTTAAGCTCTGAACTATAGCTGATTTTTTTGCATTTAAAAATCTGTCTTTTTCTTGTTTATATTTAAAGCCCTTTGTCAGGAGTATGTCAGGGAGCCATCCTGCAAACTGGCTGAGTAATAAGGAGAATCAATCTAAATTTATAAGCTATTTCTTTTTTGCACGGTGGAGCTCAGTGTCAGCAGGTTATTTTGCTGCTTTTTATTGCCCTCAAAGATACAGATGACTTTGGCTGTACTGTTAAAAATAAATTTAGCATGTAATGCCAATGCAACGCAAAGACATTACTGTAAGTTTTTCTTTTTCATTTTCATGGCTGTATTTGAAAAAAAAAAAGCATCCTTCATTTCTGATGAAAATCAAATGTTTTGTCTCTGTTTCTTAATAAAAAAAATAGACTACCAATATTTAAAAAAACTGTAGTGCAGAATGGAATTGGTGTTTTTTACAGTGGAAAAAGAAATGTAATTTAATATTGGTATCGGCCAACATGAGTTTTAAAATATCGGCATATCGGATATCGGCAAAAATTCAATATCGTGCATCCCTATATATTATCTTTTTAACCCTTTTCATTTCACATTTATGACATTTCAGAGTGGTAATGATAAGTTACTGCAGCACTGTGATTGTTTGAATGTAGTCAATTTTGCCTCCAAAGAGTAAAGTTAGCCTCTACGGATGAACTTCACTTTGTTTAAAACCCTTGAGAACACCACTGAGCACAATGTAACATGGTGTCAAGTGATAGCAAACAATTTTCCACTCAAGTTTACAAATTGACACAAGTCTCCAATTTTCTAAGGGAGGAGGTCAAGTACATTACAAAGAAATCAAGCACAAAAAAATCACGATACGAAAACAATAACCAGTACTGTCATCCCGCCATCACTAATCATAATTTATCATAACAGCACCAAAGACATATAAACCATGTTCACAGTTATTTCAGAAGCAAACAGAGGGCCAGGCATTTGGGTGATTTAAAGAAAACTGATGAGGTGTAGGTAGAGAAGCATTCATGTGTATGATTAAAAGCATTTAAAGAACAAAAATGAAGTTTAAATAAGCTCTAACAGCTGATTCTCTCAGTTAATGGTCTTAAGTGCATAATGACACAATGCTTAATGGAGATAGTAGCTGACATTTCATGTGTGTCGGTGTGTGATTCTTTAAATCTCAAGCAGGGCACTTGAAGAGTCAAGTCTCTTTCCACTGAATGCACAGTGTTTGTGCTTTTCAAGGTAGATATACTAAGTATCTGATTTGTGAGAGTGTTCTCTCTGAATTCAAATACTTTGTACCGTACATGCTGTTTGCAGTATGGATGTTAAATAAGAAGAAAATCAGTGACATTCAGGTTAGTCTTGAGCACTTGATACCAGTTTAACTTGCAAACTGTGGTGTGTAGATCTCTGAAGACTGCAGCTTGTCAAAAATAGAGAGCAACTGCAGAAACATCTCCCCATGTCCACCAAATGTTTCACCCAAATATTGCAGAGAAACAAACACAGAAAAATAAAACCAACAACCAGCATCCTCTTTTTTCAGCAGTCCATCTTGTTTGTCTTAAAACCAAAAGTTAGACTGCTGTTCCTCCGCCCACTAAATCCCTGTTCCCCAGAATCTGGCTCCATAATCAGCGTCTGTTGTGTTGTGTATGTATGTGTGTGAATCCCTGCACCGTCTTTCCTTTGCCTTTAGAGCCGAGAGAGTAAGACAACACTGAAGAAGTGCTACAGCAGTCCCGTTATAAATGCTTGATCCAGAGCCACAGTGAAATAAAGGCATATCGGTGACCCAGAGGGGGTTTGCCATTCATCCATTTATCTTCTTTTCCATATGCTCTCTTATATTTCAAAGAAGTTTTTCTTTTTCTACAACAGCCACTTCCTCATGATGGCCTCCAAGCCAACAAAAGAAGAGTTTCTTTTGGTTTTAAGGTGAGAGAGGAGGATTTCAAAAATCAACGTCCCAGCCAGAGTTGTCGTCTGGAGGCGGGTCCTCGTTGTCCTCTGGGAAGCTGTCAAAGTTACTCGTGTCAACTGCTGATGTGACCTGAAGGGAAGACAGGGGGAGTGATTAGCAAGTAATCCACAAAAGGATTCTTTGGATTTTGCACCTGCTAAATCTGTGCAAATAAGTCTAAAAGACATAATCTAATTCACAAAACACAAGCAAGGGTTGAATGCTACCTTAGTGTAACTGTGCTGCAGAGCAGATGGCATCTTGAAATGAGCCATCATATGGTCATTTTGGAGGAAAAAAATGACCCTTATGTTCAGATGACTCATTGCAAAAAAAGCTCCTAATTCACAAACATCAGTGCTAAAGAAGTTAGAGAGATTAAATTATCATCTGCTTAGAGTTGATGGTGTTTGCGTATTTATAAGAGAAATCGTTATCCTGATAAGGAGAACTATTACAATCTGTGTGACTAAAACAAATAATGGTTCACGCATAAAGTCTGTAAATATTGCTTGTTATAATTAACTTAGCCAGGGATAACCATAAAATCCAAAAAATGAATTGCCCTGTATACAAACTGCAGTCTGTTGGCGTCTATCAGATAGAGAAAAAGTTTTAAACTGTCTCCCTGTGTGAAAGGGTGTTCAGCAAGGTCCATGCCATGCAGTTTCTGTGTACCTGTGATGCTCTTTTAGTATCATCTGTTCCATCGGTTTGGAGTTTGCACATATCATTAGCCCCATAGTATAATTGCTGAATTCATATTTTAATTGAGATCTTGGCCAGCTGGGATTGCTGTGAAGTAGACTCACAGTGCACGCATTGCTCTGCTCTCCTTCGCTTAACACTTGTTGTCTTTTAGTACTCCACATTTACTTTACAGGATACTCCCATTTTCTTTTAATGCAGGATTATGATGACTTAACAAGGGAGAAAAGATGATAAAAAGTGGTGCCCACCCTTGCCAGCCTGGTCTGCTTTGCTATGTGTCTCAGCAGATTGTGAGCTGTGATGCAGCTCTCTGAGATACATATATATATATATATATATATATATATATATATATATATATATATATATATATATATATATATATATATATATACAGTGCTTAACAAATTTATTAGACCACCACCTAAAGTAAGGTTTATGCCACAGCTGCCCTAAATTAACAGCATTGGTAATTACCAAAATCATTTTTTATGTCTTGCAATGGTTAATACACCAACATGTAGAAGCTCTTCAACCCAAATGACATTTTTAATGCTAAAATGTCATTATTATTCTTATCCATGAATTTTCAAATTTACTGATTTAAAACTGAAAAAATAGTAAAGCACATTATTATTTCTTGATTAATATGTCAAACTATAGTTATTTACTTGCATTCCTAAACAGAAAAATTCATTTTAGTGGTTGAATGTTATGCTTGATTCATTTCTGACTTCTCAGAGAAGCCCAGTGAGCCGGCTCAAATTTGGGTATAAAAAGGTGAAATCAGTTTGAAATTCCTCATTCTCGTTCAAAATGGTAAAATGCGAGAGCTCACTGAAAATGAAAGTGCCTGCATTAAAGCACTTCATGATGCTGGATGGTCTCTGACACAAATATGACAGGTGGTTTGTTAAGCACTATAGATATAGATTATATATAGATTGAGGCAAATTTTCAGTCATGTCAGGTTCAGGGATGTATGTTATATATATACAGCTGTGCCTGTGGTCATGGTCACAAGTCTCCACATTTTATACTAGAATATAGGTGCCACCAGTTTGTATGACACGGTACTTAAAGTGTGTCTTTACACTGGATTTGATGGTAAATCAGTCACAAGTGCAATACTTCATCTAAATACCATCACACACTTTAAGGAATTGACTGTGTTTTTCCTTCAAGTTGTCATTGCTCACTCCATTCAGGGATGAAGCTTTGTCTTACACCGTGAAACACATTTTCAAGGTCTGCATCACAATCAACTTGAAAAAGTGCAAGAGCTCAGCTCTGCAGACAGATCCTCTTGACATTTTGATGCAAAACAAATGCAAACTGCACAGGGCAGGGTGATTGTTTGGACCTGAATGACATCAGTGCTGTGTACTTTGTGAATTAGACCTTAAGACCGAGCAGATAGTGGGAGCAAATGATTTGCCATTTTTGGAGCTGTCAGCAGCAACAGTCCCTTCTTATGTGAACCAGACCTTCAGTTTTTAATGTAGGATTTACAATGACAGAGAAAGCAGTGATGATCAGCAACACACACTCACATTAGGAATAATAGGTGGCGTCAGTGTTCCCTTCTTCAAGCCCTCCCAGTTAAAGCCCTCAAACCATCTAAAAGGAAAGAAACATCACTGTTTATTATGTTCTTCTATACACTTATAGATTAAGGTACATGTATAAATACAGTGTTCATAGTAAGAAAGATATGGACACATGCTCACTTGTGCTTTTGGATGTCTTTGACTCCATTTTTCAAGTTTCCCAGTCGTTCAGATGGATTATCCCTGCAGCAGAAGAAGAAGATCCCAATTCAGCAAACAGAACACTTAAACTTTGAAAGAACGACTGAGTTTAAACTGTTTAAAAGTCAACATGCACCTGCATAGCTTTTTGATTAGGTTGGCAGCATTTTTGGTGATTTTCTTTGGAAATTCGATCATGTCGATGCCTCTCAGGATGATGTTGTAGGTTTTCATAGGATCAGGGCCAGAGAATGGAGGGCTATGATACAAAAACAAAGTATGAAGCTTGAGTGGCAAAGATACATCTATCAATAACTTTAATAACATCCCATTAAAAGGTGTTGTCAAAGTTTCCTTATGGTTTTTTACTGGCTTGTAAGTACCTGCCAGTTAAGAGCTCAAACATGAGGATTCCTAGAGACCAGTAGTCGGCTGAGATGTCATGGCCTTTGTTGAGAATGATCTCTGGTGCTACATACTCCGGCGTCCCGCAGAAGGTCCACGTCTTCTTCCCAAACCCGATCTTCTTCGCAAAGCCAAAATCAACCTGAGGAAGAGAGATTGTTCTGCTTAGCTGGACAAACTGATGATTTCTTTGTATTTGTTTCAGATAATTTTCTTTACATTTGTAACAGATTTAAGTCATCCTTTCTGGATAAATGAAGTGAAGTTTAAAACTGTGATTATTGCAGTAGAAGACTTTACACTTCTATTCATGATGGATAGAAGGAGAGAGCAGCTGGTTGCTGCTCTGCCAAAAGCTACAAACTGGTTTCTCCATGAGGAGTGAGGGGAATGGCAAAACCCCAAGACACACAGAACATGACTTAACCTCAATTATATCTTTCTTTCTTCTATATTTATGCTTTACTTTACAGCCAGCATGAAGCAAGTGTTCAAATTTCATTTAATTCCTCATCCCAGCGCCATAAAAAGACTGGAGCTCTCTGGTTTGCAGCCTTTCTGACCTTCAGACTCTGGAAAAGGGGGTTTTAGAGATTTTATGTTGTAATCCCAATGATAACCTACCAGTTTAGCATATCCCCTGTGGTCCAGTATAAGGTTCTCTGGTTTGAGGTCTCTGTAGATGATTCCTTTGGAATGCAGGTAGGCGAAGGCCTCCACCACACACGCCGTGTAAAACCTGGTGGTTGAGTCCTCAAATGAACCCCTGAAAACACAAAGACAAAAGAGCTGAAAAGAACTGTGTGGAGCGATCTCTAAAACACCTTTTTCTCCTTCCAAACAGGAAGTTATCTTTACTTTAGCCAGTGCTTTTTTAATTGCACATCTGTAATGATAAATATCTGTTATTTTATAAGTTCTCCATACAATAAGCCCCAAAAATTCACCATAATTTACCATGTTGTAGCCATTTTAGATACCTACTTTTTAATGCTATGTCTAAAAATGATCCAGCTTCATTTATTCTAATAACCAACAGAATTAAAAAGTAGAGAAGCTTTGAAAAAATCATGCCTTTAATTATATTTTTAAAAGCTGCTGCTCAGCTAAAAAGTCTTGTATGAATTGTGTAAACATGTTTCAGGAGAGAATGTAGCAAACACATTTCTGTAGTTTAGACAGTGCACCAGAGATCGCCTGTTTTTTTAAGTATTAAAAACAGAATTGTTCAATATTTCAAGCCTGTGACATATTTTTCTTGCCTTGGTATCATCATGTTTGTTTTTTACAAAAAAAGTTTTACACATGTCATCTATAAAAATGTCTATAAAATTATTATAATGCTGTCCCAGAATTCACTCTTTGAAATTGGAATGGTTGAATTGGAAACTATTAGAAATCTATTAAAGCCATGCTCTAGGCTCAGTTAAAATGCATAGAAATACCACTGTGATGCTTTATCTTTCATAAGTGTAATTAGGACATGGCTAATACACATCATTAAATTCTTAAATGGAGCTTACCGGTCTCGTAGAATGGTCCACAACTCTCCTCCTAAACACGCCTCCATCAACATGTAAAGGTACTTGCTATCCTTAAATGTTCTGTAGAGTCTGAAAACACAAAAGCAGAGGTCATCTCAAAGATCTTTTATGTGCAAAAATATTTGGTGGGGATAAAGCATGAGCTGTAGTCTTCACTTATGTGGGGGTGCAAGCTCAACATCTTTTCATGCATACTTTAGAAACTTACAATTTAATCCAATTAATTTCATTTAATTATAAACAGATATTTCTGGGTTGATTTCTTTTTAAACAGAGAATGGTTATTACTTATTAATTTTCTCAAATAAGAATAAAGCAGTTTATGCTGCCATTAAATATGATGGATGAAGGGGGGTTTTAAGACCTAAATGAAAATATAAAGCATTCTGGTGTCTGTGAGATGTTTTCAGATAAAAAATTAATGAGGCCACACACAGATAGAAGAAGACCTAAGCCTGACTTTTACCTCTGTGTTGAATCTCAGCAGAGAATACTTGAAAACTGAAAAACTTCTTGGGATGACTACATAAACACTAGAGACAGACAGAAAAACATTCATGCTCACGTTCATTCTGTCTGCACTGTTGAACAGTGCAGACTATTTCCACTATACTTGAATACAATATGGGAGGCCATGATAAAGAACCCTTCAGACTCTACAGAGGATGATTTAATAAGCAGACTCTCCTTTCTCTTTGGTATTCAAGTACCAGTCCTTCAGGTGTGTACTGCTTATGTAGCACCCTTCTATTAAAGTTTTACAGGAGTCATACCTAACAATGAAGTCTGAGTGTGCTTCCTGCATGATGAGTTTCTCAGAACGAATGTGCTCCTGCTGTCTCGTGTCGACAATGTGCCGCTTCTTCAGGATCTTCATGGCGAACGTTTTGTTCTCGTCACTTTTGAGCTGAACCTGCAGCAAGGAAGAGAGAAAAAAGTTCAAGTAACAAAATCAGCTGAGTCTACAGAAACAGTCAGACAATATGTCAAAATAGAAAGAAAAACATACCAGCTCTACACGGCCAAAGCCACCGACGCCCAGCGTGTCAATGATGTTAAAGTCAGCTAGGTTTAGATTGAAGAAGAAGGCATTCTCAGCTTCATACCTGGAAAATGAGGAGAAAAAAACACAGAAAGGGAACAGGATTAGAGATGAGATGATGGATGAAAGTAGAGATAATCCATTTTAAACAAACTGAGACGGATCATCTGTCCCTCTTTAGCTCATCTATTTGCAAATCTTAGCCGAGCCACTTCATATTAAGTAATCAAGGATGTTATCAAGGATGTAGAGGCGAGTATAAAAGTCTGTTTCTGACAAACCACTCTGACCTTTCTCTGAACATGGATCATCCATGCCTGCCCTGCTCTGATTCTTCATAGGAAAAAACAAAGGCGGGACATTGGTCACACGAGCTGCTCGCGACTTAACTGTCTCTACAGACACGCCTGCCTTCAAACAGTCCCTGAATGCCGCCGCAGACCTTCACAGCACAGGACATTGTTTCCACGTGTCCACCTCTCTATTCCCTAATGTTCCATTCGTGTCGTCTCTGCTTATTGTTTGATCTGGGCAGAGTTACAACAGCTCAGGTTCTAGATCAGTGGGCTTAGGACAGATGTAACCCCGGTCTGGGTCCCCTCTGCATCAAACCCTTTCTTGAACTACAACAGTAAAGCTGCTCACCTGTTAAACATTTATCATAATATACCTCAACAAGGAGGCTTTGTTTGGATAAAACCAAAGACTTCCTTCATGAAGCAGCAGGGATTAAGTTTGTTTTTACATAGAAGCTGAATAATGACTTGTTTTAGAGAGCTATTCCAGGTGAGACTCTTACGCTTGTTTGGTCAATGGAGACGTGGAAACTGAATTTACTCTAGCACATCCACAAGATAAAAATCAGCTCCACTTAAAGCGATAACAATACAACCTTTTCTCTAAGCTGCAGGCCGTGTTGTCAGGTTACAGGGCCCCTGTGTTTCTCAGAAACACATCAGGTTACCAGGACAGGCACTGTTTATATCTGTGTGTGTGTATAGGCACTACTACAAGCATGTAGGATTCACAGGTGATCCTTTTATCTTTCTCTCCCCATCCCATAATCTGGAAGCCAGCCATGAATACACTTCAAATCCCAAAATGCTCTCTGCTTAAGACAAGGACGAGGGGAAGTAACCAGGGGGACATGATCACTGCATGTGGGACAGGATTATCATTAATGTCAGGGTGAGTGACACATGTGCATTCATGGATGAGATAGATGGAAAAATACACATAATCTACGAGGTGTGGACATGAGGTGTTTGGTCGCATTAATGATGGGGTCTCGTATATTCTTTCACAACATAAATGGTTAAGGGACAAGTGGTTTGTTTACCCCTACAGTGTGCCTTTTTAAAGAAGTTTAAAAGTTTTTGGCAGTTGTGTTTATTGGATCTGGTCTGTCATAACTATATATATTAATATTTTTAATAACAATGTGTTTTTAAAGGGACTGTGCATATGAATAAACAATGCTAGTACAGGACTAGACAGCATATGATTTATATGGCAGATTATAGCCATTGGCTAGTGAACTGTTTCTCAACCTTTGTCCTGTCAAGGCACCCTTAGAAATTTTGAAAAATATGAAATCACCCCCTGTCAAAAAGGGATAAAAAAAACCCCCAACATTTTCAATTATGACAGCAAAGGGATGGTACAGAAGAGGATTAGGGCCACTGAAAAAAAAGTTGAGACAGTTTTTCTTTTATTTTTTACTTAAAGTCAGAATTCTGACTTTAATCTCAGAATTCTGCCTTCTTTATGACAAGCAAAAAAATTGCATCTCAAATATTTTTTTCGGTGGCCCTTGTCCTCTTCAGTAATGTAGTAATAGAATTAACAAGTTAACGTGGTAGCACTATTGTGAGGAGGGCTCTAGTTACATCGATGTAAAAGTAATATGTGTAATTATCTTGTAATTCCTCAAGGATAAAGTGGTCATTACCTAGTTATAGGTTGGTATTTTACCAAGTAATAACTTGGTTACATTAAGGAAGTATTTACCTAGTAATAATGTCTTGATTATCAAGTAATTCCTCATAATATTGTGGCAGTTCTCTTGTAATTAGGTGGTATTTTACTGAGTCATTTCTTTGAAATAGCATTGATAATTTTTATATATGTTGTTTGATAAATCCCCATTAATTTCTTGATTTTTGCCCACCAAATTAAAGTGAGTCCTTCCTGAATAATTTCAAAAGCCATTTTTGGGGTTCGGGGGTTGGTCTTAGGGTAAGGGCTTAAGGGTTTGAGTAGAACGAGAAATAATGTCAGTGTTAGTAGTTAGGGCTTGTGTAAGGTTAAAATAGCACCTAAGTACCAGAGAATTACAACAATATTACAAATTACTTAATAATTGATACATTATTACTAGCTAAAAACTTCCTCAATATTACAAATTTTCCAAGTTATTACTTGGTAAAACGCCAATTATTCTAGAGAAATTACAAGATTATTGCCACATATAACTATAAAATAACTAGGTAATTAAGGCCCACTAAGAAAAAGTTTTGGCGAAAAATCTCTCTGAGAGTCTCTAAAATCTCTAAACTCTTGTAAAACTATCTAGTGCCTTGGATGAAATACCTGGTGGTTGTGTGGACCTTAAAAACACACTTTGATGCATTTCTCACTCCATGAACACCTGGCTAACTGAAAAAAACATGCATGACCACTAAATTGATGTGATTTCAGGAGCCTATGGGACAACTTTTTATTATCAAAGCAAGGAAAGATAATCATCTGCATATTTATGATAATTCTTGGTTACATATAAAGCATTTTGAAGGCACCTCTGATGATGCCAGAATGCACCCCAGGGTGTCATGGCACCCCTGTTAAAAAAAGAGTAGTTGCAAATGTAGTTTGACTTTAGGCATCCTTTTAACTGAGCTTCAAAAGTGCTGCATGTAGGACATTGTCTAACTGTAGATGGTGAGATTTTCATCTTTGACAGACAGAACTGTCTGGCCAGAGGTGGTGCGTCTGTGTGGTTTATTGCCTCTAGAAGTGGGCTCTAGTAGTCTTAGAGGAGAGGCCACTGTCAGCTCTATGTTTGATCAGTTCACTGAGTGAAGGGGCTGCTGAACCATGAGCTACTTTGTAGATAAGACATCATGCTTTAGATTTTAAGAAAATGTCAAAATGTAAAAAATAATATTTAACTAGGATGTTGCGATGCAAGGAGAGTGTTTTTGGCAAATACTTTCAAGATTAATTTTGTGTTGTGATTCTGTTGGAAATGGAGCGCATCCTCCTTTGCTTTAGAGCTCAAGGTGTCAGTCATATGGGTCAGTGTTTTAAATCACCAACAGGGTCTATTATTCAAATGAAAAAAACAAAAATCGAGCTGATTTCTTATATTGTTTTAGCACAGGAAAAAAAAAAATGGAAAACACAATTTTTTTGTCATCAAAAGAAGAACGAGTCAGGGAAAATAGTCTGTGTTTGAATTTCCATGAAATGAGCCTCGGTGTAACACTGATTTATTGATTTTATAAAATGAGAAAAATAATTCCTCATTTCATTGTTTAAAAATAAAAAAATAAAATACAAAAAATCTGTTCTTTGATGTGCTCAGATGTGTATTTCATATGAAGACAGGGCTGTCA
Source organism: Cheilinus undulatus (assembly GCF_018320785.1). Taxonomy (NCBI): domain Eukaryota; kingdom Metazoa; phylum Chordata; class Actinopteri; order Labriformes; family Labridae; genus Cheilinus; species Cheilinus undulatus. Next base: position 34,251,296 of record NC_054870.1, on the reverse strand, counting down.
TACTCTGTTTATGTCCTAAACCACATATATGCCAAGAAATGCTGCACATTTTTAAAGGTTAAAAAAGGGAGAAAATCTTTATTAAAAAGAAAGTTTCCAAATACTAGTATCATGTATCCAGCAGATGGCAGCATTGCCCTGTTTTGCTCTGTTAGAAGTTTGGAGGTAAGGCACCAACATAGGAATGCCTTCCTGAGAACAAACAACAAATTACACCTTTTATATTGTGTGGTGAAAGGAGGAATAAACACACTCCTTTCTCTCAAGGAAAAGACTTGAAAAACTTTGTGACTAACTGGTGAGGTTACCATTCCTTTTCAATTATCAGTAATCAATTGTACTGTTTCAGGGAAATAGGTACAGCTGAACCACGTCTCAACCAAGGACACAAGAACGCTGGTTGATGAACAGTTAAGATAATTGCCAAAGCAATAAAACAATGTTTTCCATTGATGGAGGACACCACTTCTCTGTGCCCATACAGACATCTTATTTTTTCAGTTAGGAAGAGAAAAACACTCATCTTAGACAATGTCTGAAGCACTTAGTGTTACATGATATTGGCAGACAGACCTAATGGGACTGAGACTATAGATTCTTGTAAAGTATGTCCAAACTATGACCTTGAAACAGAGTTCAGCTGCGTGCCACATTATATCGCTGTTAAGTTGTAAAGTACATTTAGAGCTTTTTAATGACATTAAATACATGGCAGAACCATCCCTACTAGGACTGGGAAATATACAGAGTTTTAGGATACACAGATAGATACAGTGTTTTTTCACAAAAGATATAGGGTAAGACAGTATTGTTTTTCTTGATATAGTTTATTAATTTTAAAGATAGCAGGCCTAATATTCAGTAAAAAGATAACAGTAGGAACTACTAATGGTAACATGCTTAATCACCAAAAAATAATCCATTTGAAATGTTAAGACTGAACTGGGAATAACCACTTTATTTATTGAATTTCATTTAAGGAGCATTTTCTTTCACAAAAGCTTTGGCTTTTCATGCAGCTGGCTCTTAATAAAAGTTCCTGAGTGGCTTTTGGCTCATGTGGATTTGACTGACTTCATTGTTCACACAAAGAAAAACATTGAGATGTGTATTATATATCCTCGTTCAGCTGAAAAATATCAAGACAAAATTTTTGGTCCATATCACCCAGCCCTGATTCCCACCACTAAAATACAGCGTGCAGGTCAAGTAGCACCCGTGGGTGATAATCTGTATCAGTTAACAGATGAGATCATAATAAATGATGTAATCCTCCTGTGTGTTCAAGTGTTTGTGTGTGATATTATTGTCATTTGCTTTGCTCAAGTTCTTCTTAAGTTTATCTGGGCTCAAGAGAAAGGTCAGCCTCGCTGACTTTGAAGACAACTTATTAAATGCCACTTTAATTCACCGGTAGCCCCTGCTTATTGAACTCCTCCACCTGATCAACAGAGAGTGGACATGCTGACTCACGCTGGGTCTTATTTTCCTCATTAGTCTTCAGTTGTGCTGGATGGGTCATGATTCAAAGCAAGTGGGAGGAAAAGTATTGACACTCAGTTTAGGGCATCAGCAGGTTTAATAGATGATGGAACAGACTTTAGAAACTTTGATAGATTTAAAAGAAGTGCAAACAACGTTCTAACTATCAAAAAAAAGTTTCAAGACTTTATATGCAGCACTCTCAATATCAATACTAAATGTAGGGTTAAGTAATAAAATCCATATAAAGTGTGAAGTCAAACTTCCTCTTGGTTTGTTGTTCTCAGCTCCTTGTTCACCCTGAAGACACCATTTTTCTACAGCCTGTTTGTGTCATTCAAAGGTTCAAGCATGTTTTATGCATTTTTATTTCATCTACACTTCTCTCTCCATGGGCTTTGCCACTGCTTCGGGGGAGAGAGGCAGCCCTGCCCCCTCAGGGACATTTTTTGTTGCATAATGATGTTGTGTCATTGCAAGAGTACAAATGAAGGAGAACCATTAGAGCAGAAGGAATAATTTACTTTGGTCTAAACTAGGGATGCACGATATGATCTGCAGTATATCGGTATCAGTCGATGATAAAATTTACGCCGATCTGTACAGCCGATAATGTGACATCATAATTTAGCACACTCGATGACGCCGGATGTGTGCCAACAACAAACTCAAGTTTGAAGTTTGAGGTGTGGGAACAAGACAGCAAAGTAGCTGTTTGCATTGCTTGTAAAGTACATGAGATGCAAGGAGGAGCACAACAACAACACGTCTTGAACAACACCACTCTAAGAAATCGTCACCCTGATGACAACAAGGACTTTCTTAAGATAAAGAATGACAAAACTTTGTGCCAGGGTAAACTCATCAACAGCCTCTACTTAAGTCATTTGACAAAGCTAAGAAATACAGCAGCGATCACCCAAAGGTAAGGAGCTGAACAGGAAAATCATTGAATTTATAGCTCTTGATAATCAGCCTTTCAGCGTGGTGGGATATACGGGCTTCCGCGGGCTAATGATGCATTTAAAGCCCTGCTACGTTATACCTAGCAGGTGCTTATAGCCTTATGTTTCGGATATGGAAATAGAGAAAAAGAACGTGCATGTCCTGCTATGTGACATTAGTTTGTGCTGTTTAAAGCAGAATCAGGAGAACTACTTCAGTTGAAGTTTAATTTCTTTTGTTCATCTTGAGTCTCAAAAATTTAAAAGCATATTTAAGCTCTGAACTATAGCTAGATGTCTTGCATTTAAAAATCTGCCTTTTTCTTGTTGTTGTTATTTAAAGCACTTTGTCAGGAGTATCTCAGGGAGCCATCCTGCAAACTGGCTGAGTAATAAGGAGAATCAATCTAAATTTATAAGCTATTTCTATTTTGCACTGTGGAGCTCAGTGTCAGCAGGTTATTTTGCTGCTTTTTATTGCCCTCAAAGATGCAGATGACTTTGGCTGAACTGTTAAAAATAAATGTAGCATGTAATGTAACCCATGTAACCCAAAGACATTACTGTAAGTTTTACATTTGTGTATGGCTGTATTTCAAAAAAACAATGCATCCTTCATTTCTGATGAAAATCAAATGTTTTGTCTGTAGTATAGACTACCAATATTAAAAAAAAACTGTAGTACAGAATGGAATTGGTGTTTTTTACAGTGGAAAAAAATGTATTTAAAAAAAATCGGCATCGGCCAAAAGAAGTTTTAAAATATCGGCATATCGGATATCGGCAAAGTGCAATATTGTGCATCCCTAGTCTAAACACAGATTACAGTTTCACCTGCGAGATACATAGTGTTTGCAGAATCTTGTTTTCAGGTGTTTATCAGCACCGTCTGGGTTGGTGTCCAAGATGAATTTCCAAAGGGAACAATGATAAGAATCCTGCCGTGCCATGTCATGTTTGTGATGTCTTATCGTATCTGCTGCTGTCTGTTTCTGCAAGGGAAATGGGTGAGCACAGGAGGGGGGGTTGTGGGATGAAGGAGGTATAGCCAATGAAGAGCATTTGTTTTGGTCTGAAAATCTACTCTGAAAGTCTTACTACTACTCAATTATGACAGAAATCATAATCCTTATGATGCTGATTGACAATGAGATCACAGGCTGCACAGCAGGTCAGGGGTTAACGCTGTTGCCTCAAAGCCTGTTGCCTTGTCAGGGCCTTTCTGTGCGGAGTTTGCATGTTGTCCATGTGCATAAGTGGGTTCTCTCGAGTTCTCCAGCTTTCTCCTACCACCAAAAATTGAATTTGTGGCTCTAAATTGTACCTGGCTGGTTGTCTCTGAATGTCAATATATCCCTGCAATTGACTGGTGACCAGTCCAGGGTGTACCCTGCCTCTCGCCCAATGACAGCTGGGATGGGCTCCAGACCCCTGCTGCCCCAAATGGGATAATCAGTGGAGAAAAACGATTACTAAAATGATGGTTTTTGCATCTTTGTGTGCATATTTCTGCAGGTTATTTTGCATTGTTTCAGATCTGACTACTGAAAGCCAGAGGCTTCATTTGATTAGAATCATTTTACATTTTTGCTCATCAACCAGCAACCTATTATTAATCTTTAGCTCTCTGAAAACAGCATACAGCACAGTAATCATTCAGTCATGATTATCTTGTTTTCATGATGGACATTCAGTGGTAGATATGACAGATTCTGCAGACTGAAATGTTCAACTTATTATAACTCTGCATCTTGGGTAAATGGTTATGTTTTTCTCTCACACATTCTCGCCATACTGTCCACTAAATGAATACTTATTGTTTGCTACATGCAGAAATATTAATGAAAAATGGCAGTAACATATTCCTTCTCCTGTGTGTAGCATGAAGCTCCTCCTGCAGAGGAAGCAGCGGCTCGATCAAAGATGCTGCACACACACGGTGCAGAGCAGGGAAGTTGTCTTTGAAGAAAAGAGCTGTCATCCTCACAGAGAGCAGCTGTAGTTTTCTGTATAGTTACAGTACCGCTGCACCGTGCTTATCCGCTGTGACCAATTAGAGATAGTTTCCATCATTGTGGGATCCTGACTCAGGCTTTCCTCACTGAGAAACAAATGTGCTCAGCTGGGCGGGGAGACAGCACACATACACACAACACACACTTACAGTTCGCCAGAGAAACTTCCTCAATCAGGTTAAAAACTGCTTAAATGTGAGCAGAGAGAGAGAGAGGCTTTGTTTTAAGGTGAAGTTCTCTTGAGAGCAGGGCTTTTAATAAGGTTACAAAAAAGCGGCCATGCAAATGTATGATTGGCTATTCATTTGCATAGATTCCATCTGAAACCAGGTGAAACTAGATGACCATGAAAGTACAGCTCCTCCTGGAAATACTCAAAGTTAGGAATCTGAATGTGTGGAAGTTTGAGGGTACATGCACTTGAAGCCATCTAGCCAGATGAAGGGAGACAAGAGTCTAGAGTAATCTTTTACTGAGCTAAGAGGCTAGCTGTGCTCATTTCACATATGAAAGTCCCTCATTTGTCACAAACATGCTTTTGAATGAAACATTGATATACTATCAACCTAATAAACCTTGTGAAGTGAGCGACCCAGTGATAATAAACGAGGCCTGTGCTACCAAAAAGCTCTTTAATGTGAGCCACAGCTTCTGTTTAAGTGCCAGTTTCCTTTCCTCCATCCTTTTTCATTGTTTAGTCCGCATTTAAAAGCCAAACTGTGACCAAAATTTGGGAGGCAAACATCCAGCTCTACTGGCTGGAGCCAAATTATCTGCATCTCTTAGAAGACACTGATTTCCTGTCACAACAAGCAAGACCAGAAGTTGGTGAGACAAACATGAGCTGAGGAAACACGGGCAAGATCCATGGCAAAACTGTACTAGACCAAACTGGACCGCTTGGTGTAAACAGAGCATCCCTGAGTGTTGTGTGACACTGCTCTACAGGCTTTAGATGCAGGCTTTTATTAATTCTTGCCTGCTTCTTCTGCTTCTGCTTCTGCTTCTCTGTGAGTTTTCTTTTTTTTTTTGTATAGTCATAAACAGCTCAAACATGGCCTATCTGTTAGAGTTTCTCTATAAAGAAATCCCTTCTTGCCCCCCAAGGAGAGTTCTCTGCTGCTGTGTGATGTCATCTGCAAAGAACGTATAGTAGTAAGCCATAATAAGCTCCCAGGTCATGCCCCCCTCCACATACCTGTCTTATCTCTCTCCTCAGGGTCTGTGTCCAACAGTGACTGCTGTGCTCTAAAAAGATGACTGACACACAGCTTAAAATCCAAGGTACCAGAGAAGTGTAGTCCTCTCAGTCTCCTATCTTGTTCTCTCACCATCTCTCCTTACCCCTCTTGTCTCCCTCCCGAGGTGATAATCTGCCCCTGCCCTCCCGCTCTCTGTAAACTGTCATTACCGGCTTCTTCTTTCTCCTCACCTTGACTCACAACATTGCACCAAGCCAGCAAGGTATCAGATTATGCTAACACGTAACCGTCTGAACCCCAAGATGCCCGCCTCAATGCCAAGGTGCCCTGAGCCTTCAGTAGTCTCTTGTTTCCATAGCAACGGTAAATAGAGTACATATTAATTCCTCCAGAAATAGAGGCGGAGGTCATGGCCTCTGCTTTTGGCCTTCCACACGGGTATTGTGTTGTTATATAAGAGACCTAAAGGCACAATGCATTAATGTCCAGCCTGGAGCACGCACGTCTCTTCTTTTTTTAAACAGTGCAGTCGTGATGTGGCGCAGCGTTTTAAAGGTTACTGGGATGGAAAACTCATTTATGAAAATTAATTGAATAAAAACAAAAGACTTTTAAAAGCCACAACAAACCCAAAGCAAGAAAGCAATGAGATTAACTTTCATAATTGGCTTGTTAATTGATTCATGCACACAAATAAATCATTTTCTTACTTGGCTTTGGCATCAGCATCCTCATGGCCTTTACTGGACACATCTTCTAAACCTCCAATCAGATGCTTGAATGAACTGCAAAACAGAAAGTAAATGTTAAAACTTTCCTGAGGCAGAAAGAAGTGCAAGACTCTAATAGATAGAACTCAAGTAAAGTTTGTTATCAGTACTTTCTTTTTTAATCACTTTTCAAGGACTGCCTTTCAGACATGTATCACAGTGAAGGAGACTGTCAGTGTTGGATATGCATATATGACTCCAAATTCTCAGTTTAGTTAATGTGATTGCAAACATTTCAAACAAGGAGGAATCTTTGTTGATTGTGATAGTACATTTACATGCATAGTTAAGTCAAGTTATGGCAATAGCTCAATTAGAGCACTACTGTCACTGGAGGTGGAATCATTATACTGAGGAAATAATGCCCAAATCTGATTAATTACTTGTTTTTAAAAACAAATGGACCACAAGAAACAGGAAATAGTCATCACAGTTTGAGTGAAAATGAATAAAAATAGATTTTTTTAATTCTACCTGTTTATTGTTAATTTTGATCAAAACTTCATCATGATATAATTCGATCTCTTGGTTATACCCTCAATTATCGACTGATCTACTGTGTTTACGGTAAATTATTCGCACAGAAAATAGTAAGCGCATTTACATACACATTCAAACATACAGTTTATTCTTACATACACATTTAAGCAGCAACATTATTATCTACATTATTGTCTGAAATTTGTTAAATTTCAACACAATCTTTACAAAAATTTCCCTTCACAAATGGTATGAAATTATAACTGCAGAGTACTTCCCTCTATTTCCAGAAACATTTTCTGACTCATGCCTGGTATTCTGTGCTTTGAACATCAGTTGAGTGGTTTTGAAATCCACAAATGAAAAAAATTTAAAAGTTTTAGATATTAAGAATTGGTGTGTCTTTTGAAACCAACATTATAAACCTCATTATCATTGCTCTTTTTTTTTTTTTTTTTTTTGCAGTATAAAAGTAGCTCTTGTCAGCTTTAATATGCGTCACCCTATACCTCTGCACAGTCATTCAAATAAAGTAGACCCAGTAAACAATAAAGTATGTGGAGTGGTTTTTGATTTAAAATGTGCTTTGCATTTCCCAGGACTAAAATGCTTCAAGTCAGTTTAGTTTGAGCATGTTTTATGTAAGATTTCCAGTAAATGTGTAGTCTTCTACCACCCAACCACATTTATTTTCATACTCTTTCTACAGTCATGTACATAAGTTTTAGACATGTAGGGTGATAAGGAATCATCACAGGGTCCAATGTGCCACAACCACCCAGACAGCTTTCTTTTTTTCAACAAATTATTTTCCTGTAATATAATGCAAGGATATCCAGAGCACTACTCGGGATGTGTCAATCCTCCGTCTCGTCTGATGGTGCCCTAAGGTGGGCTTACTCGCCATTACACATTTCACTTCAGCCACAGTTTTTTGGCCTAAACATGCCTAAAACTTATGCACTGTATGTTAACACCATCTGTCTGTACCTGTACTATAGTTTTCAAATATTATGGTCATTGTTTTGCTTAAATTTAATGCTTATTAATTGTTGTTGAACCATATTTTTATTTTACAGAATTCAGAAGAGAAAAAGGTGTAAAAATTTCTGCCGATTCTCAACTCTTTTACGGTGGGAGGCAATGCGCCCCTGTTCAGCTAGATCAACTCTTCTGGTTGTCCCACTCCTCATAGTACAATTAAGTAAGTAAGGACCAAACTGGTTGAGTGTTAAAGGGGGAACACATCAATAGCTAAACTCTTTAGTAAATTTCAGCACTGTCCAGGTTTTACTTTTGGTGCAAGCAGATTCTTGCACTTCATGATGTTAAATAGTAACTGCATTCTATGCTTTTAAGCTGATCAACTTCAGGGTCAATGCCTGGAACTAGAACTGTGGAGACCGTTCAAAACATCGAAGCCAATTTAGGGCAAATGTGCAGTGCTTTGAAAAAGTATTTTCCCCCTTTCCCCTTCCTGATGTTTATTTTTTTATTTTTTTATTTTTTTTAGCATTTGCCAAACTTAAATGTTTTAGATAATCTAACAAATTTTGCTACTTGACAAAGATAACCGAAGTAAATACAAAATGTGATTTAAGGTTAAAAAAAAGCCATCCAACTTAGCCACTTGGCCCTATTTGAGAAAGGGATTGCCTGCTAAACTGGTTGTGCAATACTTGGCGGCAACAACTGCGAGTAAGTGTTTGCAATATTTGGCAATGAGTCCCTTACATCGCTGTGGAGGAATTTTGTCCCTCTCTTCTTTGCAGAAATGTTCTAATTCAGCCGCATTATCCTGCTGCGTAACCCAAGCGGGCTTGGGCTTGAGGTCACAAACTGATGGCCAGACATCCTCCTTCATTCAGATACAGAGCAGAATCCATGGTTCCATCAATTATGTCTAGTGGTCTGGGTCCTGACACAGCAAAGGATCTCACTACCACCAGCACGTTTGACTGTTGGTATGATGTTCTGTGTTTTTTAATTGCTGTGTTAATTTTACACTAGATGCAACAAGTTGCACACCTTCCAGAAAATTCAACTTTCATCTTTTAAGTCCACAGAATATTTCTCCTTGGAACTCTCCCATGGATGCCATTTTTGCCAAGTCTCTTTTACATTGTTGAATCATGAACACTGACCTTAACTGAGTCAAGCAAGCACTGCAGGTCTTCAGATGTTGTTGTAGGTTCTTTTGTGATGTCCTGGTTGAGTCGTTGATGCGCTCTTGGAGTTATTTTGGTAGACTGGACACTCCCAGGAATGTTGATCACTGTTCCAAGTTTTCTTCATTTGTGAATAATGGCTCTCTAATTTCTTTTGATCATGGCATGAGGTGTTGCTTTTTAAAATTGCATATTCACATCAGGCCCAGTAGGTTTGAATGGCTTTTTTCCCACTTTTGTATTTACTCAGGCTATCTTTGTCACATATTTACATTTGTTTGATGATCTGAAACATTTAAGTACAACAAATATGCAAAAAAAAAAAAAAAAGAAAAGAAAAACCGGAAAGGGGCAAATAATTTTTCACAGCACTGTAGGTGTGTATGCAAAGAGTAAAATAACCACAACTCAGAAAAATGTGACTTCAGCTGGTCTAACTGGACATACTAATCTTGTAGGGTACTTGTTGCTATCACCAGTATGGAGGCATAAACAGCAGCAAAACTCTGTTAAACATGGAAAAGGAAAGAAGCTTTGAGAAAGTAAAGTTATACTCTACAGGCAATCCAAACAAGAGGCTGATCCAATATGACCGCAGCATCATAAAAAAATACACTGCCAGTTAGTATTAAATATTCATCAGTCTGCTTTTAGAGATGAGCCTCTAAAAATCACAAAGAGCAGACAAGAAGACAAAGATACCCAGAAGAAGTGTGACAGCACATGGAGATTGAGGAGGATACATGATGTCCTTTTTAATGACAAATTATAAAATAGAGGAAAGAGCATGCTTCTTGTAAAAGTCGGTTAATATTTTCCAATTATCTTTACACATAAAATCCCAAAGACAACCTTTCTTTTCCCCCAGAAGTAATTAGTCAGTGAAGTTATTTAACTAAAAGGAAAAAGTGTCACCATGTTGTCGGTTTCAGGCCTTCTTAATGAAATTAAAGTAATAATTAGCCTCCTGGATGTGCCAAAGCTTCATAAATTCTCATTATCAAACAGGATATGAAAGTTAAAGATTAAAATGAGAAGTTGACTGCAGAATAATAGGCTACCTGATAGGCTAACTCCCTGAAATAAAATCCTCCAGAGCTGCACCCATGGGGAGAGCTGCAACATGAAAAATAACAACGATTTGGCTCATTTCTCTCTGAAGTATGGCTGCGTATACTAAAGACTCCAAACATCCTGGAAGAACAAATAACTGAGATGGTTTTAGCACAAGGCTCATCAAGCTGTCAGCCAGAAGATGTAATACAGCTGGTGTTTTCTCCTGTTGAGACCATAATGCCTGCAAGCAGGGATTTTTTCTGAGTTTTTCTTTTTTTAATGTCTGGCTGCTACAGTTACTGTTGTTCTGAGTTTCTGACTTTCTGCTCATCATTTTTATTCTTTGTATTATTTCCACTGTAACTCCCTGCTCCTTTCTTGTCCATCACAGCTTCTATAAATATCAGTAGCTCACCTCTCATGCTGCAAGCTTTTGTTTTAATGTATCAGAAATGCACATATAGGTTTAAATATTAACTACCCAGCATCTGCACAGAAATGTTCCAACTTAAGCGGCACACAGGCTTACACTCACTGAGCAGTTTTTGGGGCTGTGATAGCATTATCTGCTTGTAGGACAGGCACAGTGAGAGCCAGTGGTAATCACAGTGCTCTATGACTCATTCACAATCACCTCCACTTGTTCTAGATGGCCCATTTGTGCTTGCCATAGTCCCTGAGGGCAGAGGGAGGTCCTGGGTACGCTGATATCATCTACAATCTCCTCCCCACGCCCAGTATGCATCTGTCTCCCTGTTCTCCCCACATGATTTCAGATTGGATGTAGAAACTGGAGACTTACTGTTTCCTTTGGTGACCTGAGTATACTGAGCACAATACTGCCATAAAATATAGAGATTTTCTTTAAATGTCACCAAAATGTTATCAATGATGAAACAATCATTGCAGCTGGTGAATTAAAGCACCACAGTGCAGGCTTGTTTTGTATGTGCAAGTAGTGTTTTTTTTTGTTAAAAAGAATCCCATCACGCTGTCTTTCTAAAGTCAAACTATGATTATGATTATATGATTATATATTGGTCAGATAAAACAATTCTGTCAACTCATGATATGATATGTGACATGGTATTGGTTTTAAAAGAGTCTCACAGGATATTTTTGTCTAATCAGTTTATATTGTCCATGGTTGCATCTGAAATCACACACTCATACCCTATTTCCAACTCCCAAATACTGAGCTGACTGTAGTGGACCATACAGATAATAAAAATGCTATTTCAGATGCTGCTCCAGCCTTTACTAATACATTATTGCTGTTGCACAATTAAAACCTGTCGCAGGAACAGCTAGGGATCTAAAAAATAGTAACTGTCACTGAAAACTATACTATACTGAACTTATTTTTGTTTAAAAATCTTAAAATGTTAAATAAATAAGAAGTTCAGGAGGTTTCTGGGTAAATAATGACACCTATTTTTGTGTAGTATCTAATTATAAGGAAAACTTACTTTGTTGTTACATCTTAGCACTTTATTTAAACAAATTACATATTTCAGTAAAAATGCATAAAAATATGAACTGTTCTCTATTTAATTTGCTTGTGAGTTTAGTCCAAACACTTTGCCAAGGAGGCGCCAAAATGGGCTCAAAACAAAAGTTCCCCAGAGGAGCTAAAATAATCTCCTGTTGCCATTCAGTGAAATAGCTCCTGTTAAATTTTATATTCACATCTAAAATCATCATCAGTTCCTTTTTGAAGAGCTTGTATGATTGAAGTCACATAAAACATCATTAACAGAGCAAGAATTTATTGAATGCTTTAACCAAAACCTGTTTTTGAGGGTGAAAATCAAAAGCAAGTACATCTAAAGGAGGACCTTTTTTTCCCTGCTGTGTAAAAGCTGGTATATTTTAATGTTTTAGCTGCAGTTGTGTAGCCTGTTCCAGGAGGCCATTCCTGCCTGACAATAATGAGCAAAGAAAGCTATATTTATGCAGCACATTTCAAACATAGAGGCAATTAAAGTGTTTTACACAGGCAAGAAAAGCTTTAGAAAGTTGGACTGAGGGGCTCAAGTTGGCTGCTCTTGACATCCACTGAACTCTGGTACCTTTGGGTTTTATTCATTTATTTTAATGCTAAAGAAACTGAGAAAATGTTGATACTCACTCTCTGTCGATGACTAGACAGGTGACGGCCTCGGCTGCAATGACATTGGCTGTCCTGATGTCCTCCCTGGAGAAACAGATAAGACAACACATTCAGGATTCACATGAAAAGATAATTATAAAATCAAATTATGATTCATTTATTGCTTCATTAATCTGATTTTGTTGCTGTTTCACTGTTTAAATTATTTTAAATCATTGGTATTTATAGTTTAATTTGGGGAGTTTCATTGTCATTTTGTTTTATTCGGAGGTGCTGCTTGTTAACAGGCAAGGAGGGCATATGAATCGAACCCCACGGCAGCAAGGAATCCCTGAGGGCTCAGAAATATTAAACCACAGCAGTGGCTTAAATGGGCAGTTTGCAATGACCAGAGGAGGGTTGTAATGCGTTACATTTACTCCATTACATGTACTTGAGTAGTTCTTTTTTTTTAAATCCTACTTCTGAGAGTAGTTTTTGAGCAGAGTACTTTTTACTCCTACTCCGTTACATCTGTGATTAAAAAACGATACTTCTACTCCGTTACATTGGGCATGCACTGTTCACTACTTTTACTTGTCTATAAGTTATTTTCATTTAGTATTATTTTACACTCAGCTGAGCTCTCACAGCAGCGTGAGGTAAAATCCTCAGCACCACAGAGTAAACGGAGGACTGACCACTCCCCCTTAACTATCAACAGTTGGAGATAATGGCTGTAGATGTAATACCTGCAGCTCCTTCAGAGGAGCATGTTCATCCCTGGCCCAACATTAAGACTCTTTGCCTTTCAAACGATGAGGAACAACAGCTACATAATGTGCTGCCTCCTGTGTCTGCCTAAAATGATGGAAATCTGAAGCTTCAAAAACAGCACGTCAAATCTAAGAAAGCATGTTATGGTAAGTTAGCTAAACAAGCTAACGACTGCACTGATAGCTAAATGTATAAGTTCAAATCTCTGTTTTAACTTGCAGACTACAAAGACACAGTTGTGTTAGTGATAAATGATGTCATGTGTCCAACCACCTTCACAACTCTGCCACAAATGTGATTTTACACAGCGTTATTTACATCGTAGGTGATACTATTATCATGTGTGTATGGCATATCTCTTATATCAGTGATTATACCTAACATGGTTATAACGTGGGGCTAGTGGGCTAAAGTTGTTTTTGGTTGTATTTGTTGAGTGATAATCAGGATAAAAATTCATAAATTTGAGCTAAAAAGTAAAAATTAAATTTTAAAAAAAGGGCAAAAAGTCATAATTTCATATACTGTATATGAGCCAAAATTATATATACATGATAAAATAAATAAAATGTGATTGAAAAGTAAGAACTGCCAGGTACAAATTAATATATGTGAGATTAAAATCATCATGTAGAAATAAGATAACTATTATGAGAAAGTCTGGTTTTTTTCTCATATTGAATTATTCATCCCATAATTGTGATTAACAAACATAACTTGACTGCTGCTTTGTGTATAAGTTAAGTTTTTTATTTCTTTTCCTTTTGGCAAGTTATGCTACTTTATTTAATATCTTGAATTTATATAGCGCCTTTCAAGAAACCCAAGGACACTTTACAGGAGCACATAGACATGGAAAAACTATGTGAGGGGTAGGATGAGTGTAAGGGGTGGTTTAGTGAAGACTGTAGGCTGTGGTGAACAGGTGGTGCTTGAGATGTTTTTTTGAAAATGTCCAGAGATGGAGCGCTACAGATGTCTGCAGGAAGAGTGTTCCAGAGGGTGGGAGCTGCAGCACTGAAGGCTCTGTCTCCACTTTATTTATGACAATGTGCAGTTTACAGTACTACCCCCGAATAATATGTTGTAATGCAATATGTTTTAATAAATTGCACAAAATGAAGTTACTCACTACTTGAGTAGTCTTTTAATAAGGTACTTATTTACTCTTACTCAAGTACTTATTTTTATGAGTACTTTTACTTCTACTTGAGTAATTATTATTGTTAAGTAACAGTACTTTTACTTGAGTACTGTAACTGTGTACTGAACCCCCCACTGGCAATAACAGTAGGAAACCTCCCTTAGGGGGCCCCATCGGACTCCTCCATGTGTACTCTGTGGGATAAATGGTGACTGGTGACAAACCAAATTGTCAAATCTACTTGCTAACATCCAATAATATTGGAGCAGTTCCTCCTCCATGCCTCAGTGGCCGAACAAGAGTGAAAATTCCCCTATCATCTGCTTAACTGAGCATCCTTTGTCTCATCCCTCTTTTTCGTTGCATTAATCACAGTAAATCGGCTGTTATCAGCTTCAACATAACATGCTCCGTTTCAGTTGCTATGGTTTCCTGTTTACATAGAAGCAGAGCATGTGATTGAACCAGAAACTGGCAAAATAACTAGCACAGAAATGCGTGTGCCCACTAAGATTTTGATGAAGTAGAGAAAGCAACACAGACACACCAAAGCACAAGTATGTAGAGCTAGTGATGGCATAGGCCACTACAGCAGAGTAGCTTTGATGCAGAAGAGTAAATCATCATGATCATGATCAGCACAGCGTGCATCAGTCCTGTAAAAACCTGAGCCTAAAGTGCTTGAAACTTTTGTCAATGATCAGGTCAAAGACTACATGGCTTCGAACCCGGGCTGTCCGCGTACATGGGGCGCACCTTAACCACTCTGCCACCTGCGCCCCTCTTCAGCAGGCTTTTGATTTAGTCCAAGACCAGCTTTGTCAGCTGCAACTTAGGCATAGGGCTTACATTTCTAACAATGATTGTTGATAAGAGATATTAGTATGTTAATAAGGTATTAGTTGGTAAATAATTAAAAATAACAGGTGCAAAAAGTGTAGAGCATCGCACAGCTGTGGGCCTGATTAGTAGAGGCATGTTGCAAAATAAATTAATAAAAGCCAGATTACAGTTTTGTTCAGACTGACAGCTCAAGTCAATAATAAATAAATGATAAGGGGGTCATAGCTGCTGCCACTTCACTCACTCTATAAATGGCTGTAGCAAACAATGAAATCATCACTCCACTTGCAACACACATCACTGCATGATCAGGCTTTACTCTTTATCATATTTGGCGTCGGGTTCATCTTCCTCTGATGATGGTGCCTCCTCAGAAGAGTCGCCCCAATCGCATGAATCCTCTGAGTCTGTATCCCAAGAATCCATCCTTCACTTTGAAAAGTCCCTCAGCGACAAGCTCTAACTCTGAATCAGCGCACTGAGCAGGACAGCACCCTCCAACAAAGCACACATCTGCAGCTCTTGTGCAGAAATCTCCAAGTCAAGTGGAGTGTTATCCGATTAAACTAAGACTATTATACTAAGAAAAGGAGAAAATTTGTCCGGTGAAGTCCCAATAGCAGATGGTTTCATGCCCCATCATTAGATGAAAAAAGATCATGGATGAGTGTTTCATTCCTGTAATAAAAAGATAAAAAGGACTCTTCTCTCCACTCATAAGACAAACACTGACAGTCTTTGGGTCTGATCTGAACTCGGACATTTGTCAACCCTATTTCAATGAGTGAGGTGATAAGTCAGCCTCATGCCATGCCAACTCCCTCTGCCTTCCCCTCTTCTAAACACACGCACACACATACACATCCACACAGTCTTTCTGCTGGCCCCTCTGAGTAAAGGTCGCAGCTGGTGGGGGGACAACGGGTTTGAAAGGTGAGGACTACAGAGCAGAGGAGAGGGAGGCACTATTGGGATATATCAACAGAAGAGGCCCTTGAGCTGCTACATGGCACATACAGTATTTCATTCAACTGTGATAATCTCCAAAGACCTGCATCCACGCTCTTAACTCAATGCTCTGGCAATCACTGTTCCACCTGCTCTTCTGTTGGACACAACAGCATGCAATGCCTTTTTAGACAAGCACACTGTCAGTATTAATAAGCAGGATAATGGGAGACAGAGCAACAAAGGCCCCAGTTTGGATGGAGATAATGTTGTTACTAATTGTTATGTTATAATTAGTTTGGGGAACAGGGTCTTGATGAGTGACTCAGTCAGTGGGAATGAGTTATTAACATCACATGAGGCTGACGTGAGATGAAAAGATGAGAGTGAAACAGACAGGCAGTGTTGGGGAAGCTACTCTAAAAGCGTACCTTTGCAAGCTAAATATAACTTTTTGAAGATTTTATCTGATAATTGTTTATTATCCAGGACAGCTGCAAAAAAGGGGGGATGTGGAAGAGAGAGTGCAATGACATGCAGAAAATAGTTCAGTGTTGGTAGTCAAACCAGTGAGTAGCACAACAAGGACTTCACCACTGTAAATGGGACACCTGCCCTAAAACATGAAGCTAAAGCTGCACTTGAACTAAAATAAATCCAACAACAGCACGACAGTATGTAGAACCTTTGTTTGATTACAAAAGCTACTCAAAAAACTTGTTCAGCTAACCAAAAAGTAATGGTCATATTGACATTGAAGCCAGCATCATATGGGTATGCACTCGCAGTGCCTATAAAAAGTATTCACCCTCTGGGATGCTTTACCCTTTTAATGATTTTATACATCAATCATGGTCAATATAAACTGGCTTTTTAACAAAAAAATGTCAAAGTGAAAACAGTTTTCTACTGAGTAATGTTAAACAAAAATATGTTGTGTATAATGAGTGACTGACTAAACATTCGTCCACTTTAAAGTGACAGACCGTATTCATTCAGTTGGTGCTAGCAGTCTCACAATTAGTGAAATGGGGATCACCTTGTTCCTGGCTACCATTACATCATGAAGACAAAAGAACATGCCGAGCAATTCAGAGAAAAGGCTTTTGAAAAGTGTAAGTCAGGGGATGCATACGAAAAAAAGTTTTTCAAGGCACTGAACATCCCCAAAATTTGATTAAATCGAAGGAATATGGCACATGTGTAAATCTGCCTTGATCATGCTGTCCTTGCAAACTCAGTGTCTGTGCAACAAGGAGACTAGTGAGAGAGGCGACCTATTACTATGATTAGAAGTGAACTGGCATCCTGCATTCAGGAACCAGTTCCGATTATCATATGATAGTCCATACCAAAACTTGACTGAGCCACTACTGTCTCATTTCAAAATATAGCAAACAAGTCATAAATAATACCCTTAAATAAAATATGTTACTAAAATGTCCACCTATTTCACTGATTTCACAAATGTTGACTAAAAATATGAAAAGTGTTATGTCTAGGTTTTTTCTGCAATTGAATAGACATTCCTGGAGTACTTCTGATACTGAAGCTGATCTGTAAAAAAATTATAAATTACAGTAATAAATCAATCCCATCTGGGCTTTCTTTAAGGATACAGCTGACAAGAATGATTTATTATCTTATTTTGTGAAGAAAAAAAGAAAGAAAATCATGACTCGGTTAGGAACACTCTTCACTCTCCATTCTCTCTTACAAAGCAGATATACAATTTTTCTTTGCTATGAAGGTTCAGCTCCAAAGATGCTCCCTGGGTTAGCCAGGCAGCAGGCGTGGGTGGGTTGATGGATGGATGGCTGGATGGATGGATGGAAAATACAATGATATTTAAAAAAAGCAATGACTTGCCCGTTAACTTATCAAAAACAGTCCATAGTGTTAGATGGCAGTCAGAACTTAGAATCGGAGGCACTCTGATGTAGTAAAAATCCTCTATTAAACAGGGATATCAATGCGTTGTCCTGATGAAGACTCGTTGGAGTCGAAACACGTAGATATCCCTGTTTAATAACTGCCTGAGTGTTTTTGATAAGTTAACAGGCAAGTCATCGTTCCCTTTTTTATATATTATCTTCGTCCTCTTGTCCGGCGACATAGTTTTGGATACCTTTGACCTATGTAGCACTCACCCACCTTTTTTCTACAATGATATTTAGTTTGGCAACGATCCACTTCTTATGGCATTAAGGTAAATATAAGTGTGCAATACAAGCTTTAGGCTAGAAAGAAGGTGGCTGGGGTTGTGGAGGTGAAGCTTTGCCAGCAGCACTGATGAAGCTGCAGTCATGAGAGAGATCATATTTAAATAGACCACCTTGTTCAGAAAATAAGCTTTGACTGCTCATGGTACGATGTCACTTTTGTCCCCATGACTGTGTGGGAGTTCATAGGTCATTTTGGACCAATTAGCCCAGTTTGCCTGTTTAATACATGCAGCTTCACTGTCTGTACACATAAATCTTTGGAGGGAGAAGGAGAGGGGACTTGCACAGTGTCAGTGTGGATGATGACAAGATCGGGATTCGATCCCATGACTAGTGCGTTGAGGACGATAGCCTCAGAACATGGGTGCTTTCTCTGACAGCTGAGTTAAACCAGCTCCCAATAGTTATTATCTCTTTAAAATTGATGCCGTATTCTTATTATGACCTTCAAAACCAAACAAGACCATCAGCAACAATAATTTCATGTTGTTATGATTTATTTCTGAACACTAGGGTAGATCTCAGACAAAATGATCAATTGCACACAGTCAAAACAGACTGTTTTACATTTCTCACTGCCAAGTTTTAGATAAGTGATATGTTTGACCATTAAAAAGGCAGGACAGGACTTTTTGTTATGTAGACGAAATCAGCACAATAATAAGCAGTAGTGCTTTGTCTTAGTGGGTGCCAAAATCAACACTAATTGATTGTTCCTCACAGGTGCTTTAACAAATGAAGCTAAGAAGATTTATTCATTTATTTCCACTGGGTTCTGTGGCTATTGAATTTTAAAAATACACAGAAGTATAAGATGTTTAAAATAGTTTTATGTTTGTGGTTAAAGTAGACATGCTCAGTGGAGACAGGGTTGAATGACTGGCATTCATTTGTGTGTGTGCCCACATAAACTTCATGCCAACCCAGCTTAAGTTGGTGCCCTAGTTTGGCCACCCTGCTCAGAGAGTCTGGCCCACTCTCTTCATTTTTGTGCAGCTTAACATACTAAACTGGGTAAAAAAATGAGTTAACTGCTTAAATCAGCTTGAAAATAGGAATGTATCTGAACTACAGGCAGGCTGCTGCAGAATGTAACCGAGCCATCACTAAATACACATATTTTACTGCTCTCCAAGGCTAGAGAGAAGCATCAAGCCCATTTAATATTCTGATTATTTAGATATTCAAAAGCTGAATACCGAGTCAGCTGTTAATGGCTGCTGAGGCGCACATGCTTGTAAAATGCCAGCTGTGAATCTGAAATTGACAATCCCACAGCTGTAGTAACTTTGCAAAAGCTATAACCCCTTCTTCCTCATATCTACCTGCAGCAGTGTTTTCAACATGTTTTTAAATTCATGTCATACACTGTCTGTATCCAAGGGTGAAACAAAAGTCCTGAGAATGCTGATCTTTCGTACAGCAAAGTCACTTTTTAAAAACAGGATTATTAGATCACACACCACTTTTTTTTTTACATCAAACTCAGATTCACACAGGCACGCAGCACTCTTCTCATCAGTGATAATGAGCTCAAACTAAAGTAGCAGCCACAATCTGCTACACAAGTTAATTTCACTGTTAAAAGGAAGTGTTTCGTGCTAGTGTCATTCACTAACCACCGTGTTACAACCAAACAGCACAACACTTCAGGCTGTATTAAAATAGTCCTTATGTAAGCATGAATCATCCTTCGCAGTCCTCAAGGGTTTCATATCTGAGCTTGTTACACCTGTCCCCTGCTGCTTCCATGTAGTTGAGGACAACTGAGTGTGCCTTTGCTTTGATATCAGCCATGTTGTATGTGAAACACAATCTCTAACTAACTGTCTCAGTGATTTATTTTCACACTGCCAGGCTTCAGTCATCCACCAGGCAAAAGATGGCTCTGCACATGTTTAATTTCAGCGTAACAAGAAATGGAAACAGACACGCATGAGAAGCAGCTGCAAGCTGTGAGAGGAATGTCCTTAGCAGCTTGTGGTGTTGATTGTCAGTTGATAGTTTAAAGCAACCTAATTGGATGGTGATCTGGTGTCCAGGGAAAGGGGGTTATGAAAATATCATGTTGGACTGAGAGTGGGGCAGTACCTTTGGGCTGCAGGGGAGTGCTAAATTCAGGGTCAGGACAGGGGCAAAATGAAGATGTGAGATACACAATGAATGTGTGCTTCACTTCTGTGACTGCCGGTGTTCAGGTGGGTCTGATTTACTGCGTATGTTCTGTGTCAAAGTACTGACAAAATAAGTGAGCTTGTATTTGAGCACAAATTGTGCACTTTCCAAGACATTTCTACATGTATTATAAAAACCTGTTGAATTTATGAAAATTAAGTGTTTGAAAATTTCCCTTACTTGTTTATTCAAGTTTTTTTTAATCCCTTCGCCTCAAGCCCAGACATTAAAAAGGAAATTTTAAGCAAGCAAGTGCTACTTCAGCCACAAACTATGTTTGAGGATTAACCAAATATAGACAATGAAAGAGTGTATATAAAAAGTGTCAGACATCTCAGTGTGAACATACTGAACTGGACTCAGAGAGAGCATTCACATGAACTGGAGGATCCCAGTTTTGATCAGAATGTTTAAGTATAAATATTTGTCTTTGGGCATGTTAACAGCATATCCCAATTTGGGAAAAGCCCATAACATGGTTTTGAGAAACTTGATTTTGCTACTTTGCTACACATCCATATTAGCATCACTCCACAGACGTTGTTTGGAAAGGAACAACCTTTGAACCTTTGTTTCTCAAGTGATTGTAGTATAAAGACACCTGTGTCTGGAGGGTCCAGTCACTGGTTGATTAGTATTCCTGGCTACCATTGCACCATAAAGACAAAAGAACATGCCAAGCAACCTCAGAAAAAAGGTTACAATATGTAAGGGTATAAGTAAGGTGAGGGATACAAAAAATTCCAAGGCCTTGAACATTGAGAAAAGGAAGGAATATGGCACATGTGGAAATCTGCCTAGATTAGACCGTCCTGAGTGAAACTGAGTGATTGTGCAAGAAGGAGACTAGAGAGAGAGGCCACCAAAACACCTATGACTACTCTGTAGGAGTTACAAGCTTCAGCAGCAGAGATGGGAGAGACTCTGCATACAACTGTTGCCTGGGTTCTTCACCAGTCAAAACTTTTATGGGAGAGTGGCAAAGAGAAAGTCACTGTTAAAGAAAACTAATTAAATCTTGACTAGTAATCACCAGAAGGCATGTTGAGAGAAAGCTCTTTGGTCTGAGACCAAAATAGGGCCTTTTGGCCATCAGAACAGACACTATGTTTGGTGTAAACCAAACAGTGCACATCACCACAAACACACCATTCTCACTGTAAAGCACTGTGGTGGCAGCATGATGCTGTGGGGATGCTTCTCAGCAGGCTCGTAAGGTAGAGGGTAAAATGTATGCAGTGAAGTACAGGAAAATCCTGGAGGACAATCTTATTCTGTCTGCGAGAGAACTACGACTTGAGAGAAGAACTCTTTTCCAGCAAGACAATGACCCAAAGCATACAGTGAAAGCTACGTAGAAATGGTTTACAGACAACAATGTTCTGGACTGACCAAGTCAAAGCCCAGACCTAAATCCAAAAGAGACTTTCTGGCTGGTTTTGAAAAGGGCTGTTCATGCCTGATCCTCAGTAAATCTGGCAGAGCTTGAGCAGTTTTGAAAATAATAATGGAGTAATGTCAATGTCCAGATGTGCAAGCCAGACTGAGACCTATCCACATAGACTCAGTGCTGTGATTGCAGCCAAAGGTGCACTGAATAAATACTGACTTGAGGTGGAGAATATTTATGCTGTCACTTTTTTTCTACTTACATATCTTTGTTAAATTGACATTACTTTGTAGAAATCTGTTTTCACTTTGACATTAAATTTTTGTTTTTTTTGGTTTGTTTTTTAAATTTTTTGTAATATTTATGTCAAAAGAATCAAATTATAGCAACCGTGATAGATTTATAAAAAGAGTAAAATTTCCAAGAGTTTGAGTACTTTTTAAAGTCAAACAACAAAACATGTTCCCCTGGTAGTAATGTGATCCACAGCAATGTGAGTTTGAAAACACTTTAATTCTTCTTGCTGTTGTAGGATATATAGCTGCAATGTGATGTTGGCTTTAAATATTTCAAAGTGTTGCTGCTGAATTGGTCTCATTTTTTTCTAGATTTTTAAAATTGCTGCAGTTTGTGTTGAAAAATGTTAACATCACAGGCTCCTGCAAAAGTAGATGCAGCGATCAGAAACCATAATACTGGTATTTATTACGTATACAGGAATATGAATTGCCAGGTTTCTCTGATAAAATCCTGCTTAAGGCTCATAACTATGGTATTCAAATCCATGGAAACACCCTGTGTTTTCTTGTTTAGAAAAAAGATTTCTGCCCAAAAATAAACCCTCTGTGGTAGTGTTTGTATTTATTATTTCTCACTGTCAAATCCCTGCTCGGACATGCACTTCACAGATCAGTCTACCAGCAGGGTGCACACTTGTGGAATATCTTGTGAATTTCTTGTGAAACAGATTCTTGATGCATAATTTTGTTTTCAGCTCCCCCACTGCTCCACCCACATCTCCAACCCCTTCATCCCTCTTGGGCTCCAACACTTAAAATACATTTTTGGCTTGTGGGAAACTTTGAAGAAACAGTCCCTCCCTGTTCATAACTGCATTACAGTGCATAAATATTACAAGCCAACCCCCCCAACCCCCACCCCCGTGTCTCCCTGTCTACTTCAGTCCAGTTTCCAGTTCCAGTTTACTGGCAAATCTAGTCACAGCAGATGGATAAACACAAATAAGTCTGGTCCTGCTCCAGGTATTTGCCCGTTAAAGGGAATTTTTCAATGTTGCCAAGTATTGCTCATAAATGTCGGCTCTCTTCATTTCACATAGAATATAAACAGTATGCACTGGATTCAATGTTTCATGAGATGACTTTTGTGATTTGAGGCAAGTATGAGGCTATAGTTTCATGTCTCAATAGCTGGGTTTCCATTACAGTTTTCGCAAAATGAAAGCGATATTTCTTAAATTTCAACTAAGGGTTACACTTGTGCTTTAAAGGAAGTTTTAGGCATGAGCCTTGCAATTCTTGTAAACTCTCATCTCGCGAGACTCCGCTGCAAGGAAGCGAGATGCTTGAAACCTGTTGTGTGTTGGTACAGTTATGATTACATCTACAGCAGTCGCCTTGATAATTTTGAACAAAAGGCAACGGATAATTGTTCAGAGGCAAAGTCAGAATGTGTGTCAAAAGCCACATATAAGGGTATAAGTATGATAAGAAAAGGCTCATCCCCTCTTCTGTCCACACGTACCGCGCCATGTTGTCTCTGAGTGAATTGGTCGTGTGACACCATACGTTAACATCCTGTGACTTGTAAATGTGGAAAAAGTGTTTCTATTGCACATTTTTGGGAAATATTTCTATATAAAATTGTCTGAAAAAACCTACTCATGAGAGCATGAAAACTTTTTAGCAATATTTGACAGGATTTTTGAGATTTAGATGTTTCCATTACCGGTTCTTTATTGTGCTATTTAGATTTATTTTGAAGATATGCCCTAATTTTGAAACTCCTACTCCACATTTCCCAGTTTCTGCCCTGCTGTGTGTCATCCGTAATGTTCAAAACGGTGGACTATGTTAGACTGGTTGAATATATTACATTGTCCAGACAGTCAATTTATTGTCATAGCGTGATGAAACTGGTGATTTAAAACCCTGATGGATGCAATATTGTAAACTCTGACTCCAACCAACTACTGGTTAAAAGAGGCAGGCAGAGAGGTGAAGCTGATTGCTGAAACACACCCATCTAGCTTGCCATCTGCCCTGCCTGTTCCAAACACTGAAAAAAATAAAATAAAATAAATAAAACAAGCTGAGAGTTTAAGGCCAGCAGTAGGGTTTTGGTACTTTTATGATAAAGAATTGTCTTTTTAACAATATGTCCCAGGCCTGAAATGTAGAAATGATAACTTCTCCAGTGAGCTTTTCAAAATAAAAACATGATGTTTTCAAAGTCAACTTTGATTGACCGGCATTTTAAGATAAAGTTTTTATTCTGAAGGTGTTTCTTGGAGAGTAATTTAGTGAATTAAGTCACTTGCAGGATTGCTCAGCTCTTTCCTGGAGTCTTTCTAAACTTTCTTTGTGATTAATAGTAATTATAATTGCCTCATAGTGATAGGAATTTAAAACATAAAGTCCTTGCTTTCCTCTCAGTCCTTTATCAGCAGCTGTTTTGTTACCTGTCAGCACGTTCTCAATGTAAGATTGTTTTCTAAAAGCCAATTCCCGTATAACAACTTTAATAACCTCTGAGCAGGTGCGACAAAAAATTAAAAGCAATATGTCTACTGTATGGATGCATGTTAATTAGGATCCTTCCTTACAAAAAGCATGACATTCACAGATGAAGCATCACAGATACCTGCACACACAAAACACAGTGATCAGAAACCAGGATACTAGTATTTCTCATGTTTACAAAAATAACCAGGTTTCTCTGTGCACATGCAATCAAAGTATCCCTAAAATGATCAAAACCAGGATATGACTCATAACCGGGATACTCAAGTCCATGTAAACACTCAATGAGGGTTTACTGTGACAGCAGAGGGCAAGGGATGATATTAAACTCCATCCATCCATCCTCTTCTGCTTATCCTAGGTCACCTCAGGCTGGCAACAGGTGAAGTAAGTCAACCCAGAGTTCACGACCATGGTTGAGGGTTGGAGCATAGATCAACTAGTAAATCAAAAGCTTTGCTAGCATGCTCCAGTACAGCGCCTGCAAAACTGCTGATGGGACACTAATCTGCCTGTCAATCTCATAGTCCATTCAGCCCTCACTTGTGAACAACATCCCGAGATACTTGAAGTCCTTCACCTGAGGCAAAGACTTATTCCCCAGCCAGCAAGAGCAGTTCATTTTCCAGCAGAGGACCATGGCCTCAGTCTTGGAAGTGCTTATTCTAATACAAGCTGCTTCAATGTCACTGGCTGAAGACCTCCATCAGGCACTGGAGGACAGGCACTGATATCAAACTGGTATACAGATTGTGGGGTAGATTGTGATAATAATTTCAGATTACATGTATTGATTTATTTCAGTTTTTTACACAGTTTAGGAAAGCTGATGTTGCATGTAAATCAGTCCTAGTCTGATCATGGATCCATATCAGCAGACACCCTAAACCCAGGTATTAGATCTAAATCAGAGCTTTTATAGCTGGATCAGTGCATCACTAAATGAGTTTTCTGTGCTGGTTCATCTGAATACCATCTAGGAAAAAAAAGGTTTTCTTGGCACTGAGGCTGACATATAGGTGCAAGAGCCCAGATTCATTTCTCACTCCCACCTGTGGTAACATGCCCACACTAAAAAAAAATCCCTTACTGAAGGTCTGAAAAGAGTCTGGTTCTGACACCAATCACATCCTTCACAATTCTCCTTTTTTTATGACAATGTCTTATCCTCAACTTGAACACCTCTGAAAACACCCACACATAAAACTCAGTAGTGGAAGTCAGGGCACACTTCTAGTGATGAATCTACACCT
This sequence comes from Cheilinus undulatus, assembly GCF_018320785.1. Lineage (NCBI taxonomy): Eukaryota > Metazoa > Chordata > Actinopteri > Labriformes > Labridae > Cheilinus > Cheilinus undulatus. Next base: position 34,225,570 of record NC_054870.1, on the reverse strand, counting down.
CAGCTCAGGGTTCACACTCAGGCATGACAGGAACAGTGTAACATGACAGATACATGTCAAATTGAAGTCCACCTTTTCTTTGCACATCCACCTGTGAGGGTGTGATATGTAGAATTTATATTCAGCCTTTTGAGAAAGATATCATCTGAGGTATCACACACCTCCTCAAGCTCTAACAAAGCATTATGGCCAGCGGGAGAGCGGACTTTGATTTGTAAATATGTTGTTCTTGCAGATCAAAGGCGACTCCTTTGGATGGACGGAGTAGCCTTTGAGTAGAGCGGCTATTGAGTTTCATGAGCGAGGACAACCACAGTTAACTTCTATTTAGAGAGATGGCCCAGCAGAAGAGCCCTCTGATCAAAAGCCTGCTGCCAAGATGGCTGGCGTCGCAATCATTTACATTCGTGAGACATGTTTGACCATCAAAGGTGTAGTTGAAAAGGCTTCTCTTGCTCAAGACACTCAGAGACAAAAAGCGTTGTTCGTGACAACTTAGAATAACAATACGAAGCAAATGCTGAGGTGGGGGAGCGCTTTGTTTTAAGGAGGAGAAGATATGTAGTTAAAATTAGAGTGAGCATGAGATGCTCTTGAAGGTGCTTTGAAGATGATGACACTACTTGAATAACAATTGGGGACAAACTAAACACATTTATTAGAATATGCATGCATTAAATCAGTGGTGCTCAGCTGGCAGGTTAGGACACAAAATTGGGTCGCAGGACTGTTTTCAGTGGGTCCTAAATTTGGGCCTGGAAAAAAATATGTGCCAATGAGTCTAAAGCCTGAATGAATTTTTCACTGTGCGACCCCACACATGGTTACAAATTATGCCTGATTTGACAGTTTGTCTCATATAGTGTGTTTTGTAGAATGAGAGGATCAACACAACAAACCACACACTAAAGCCAAGCATACACTGTGCGACTTCAATCGGACTCTGACAGTTGTGGCTGGGAGTCGGTTCATCTTATGTACCTGAATTACATATGATATACAACCATCGCATACGATTTATGAGAGTACTCAGGTCATGCACGACATGAGTCTCGGTCTGGTCCAGTCTCTCAAAACACCAAATCTTGAGCGTTTAAGCATGACTTTAAAGAAACTAAGCTAATGTGGCTCGCTGTTAGCTACCTGCTATGCTGTGGTTTCAATTTAGGTCCAGCTCTCTCCCTTGTCAGTAAGGCTACGTTCACACTGCACTTAAAAGTGACCTTAATCAGATTTTTTTGCTCACATGTGACTCGTTTCTGTTTTTTTTTCTGACAGTGTGAACAGCACAATTCACATTGAATCTGACTTTCTCGAATCAGATTCGGGCCACTTTTGTATGTGGTTTTAAATCAGATACGTATCTGATCTTTTGGAAGTCAACTGCAGTGTGAACAGGCAAACAAAAAAATCAGATCGGAGAAAAGATCAGAATAGAGCATTAACGCCTGCAGTGTGAAGGTAGCTTATGTGTGTGGTAGGTTTTACAGTACACTTTGTTTAACAATGGTTTTATTGGTTGTAAATATTGAACATGTTTAATTTTTACAGTCTCAAATCTGAGCACCTCCAATCAGGTCAGAGATGGAAAAATTCCCTTTTAACATACTGCACACCACAGGATAATCTGGCTAAACAATCTTTCAAGTCATCCGGTAATTGCAGCTTTGCTTTGGTCTGAAGGATACGGTGGCCCTGAGAGCTCACAGCACTGCAACTTAAGAAAACACATGCAAAAAGACAAAACACAAGCAAATTAAGAAAACATCTTCATCAATTTGACAACACATGCGTAGCATTTAGAAAACACGCTGCAAAGACCAACACAACACATTAGAAAAACGCGCTGCAAATAGACCACAACACATTAGAAAAACGTGCTGCAAAAAGACCGCAACACATTAGAAAAACGTGCTGCAAATACACTGCAACACATTAGAAAAACGCGCTGCAAATACACCGCAACACATTAGAAAAACGCGCTGCAAATACACCGCAACACAACGGAAGTGTTTCCAGAGGACACTTAAAAGTGATGCACACAAACATCTTCATCAATTTGACAACACATGCGCAGCATTTAGAAAACGCGCTGCAAAGACCAACACGACACATTAGAAAAACGCGCTGCAAATACACCGCAACACAACGGAAGTGTTTCCAGAGGACACTTAAAAGTGGTGCACACGTTCAGACACGCTTGTTGATGTTTTTGACGCGGATTTTGAGTCACAGTGATGCTGGAAAATGAGATAAAAAGTAAGTGTTTTTGATTAATTTTAACATTGTGATCGTATGATTCAGATATTAGCCTATTGCAGTGATCTGCTGTTAAACTATCGTTAGCCTTTTGCTTTTAATTAGCCTGCCAATTCTCATAACCTGATGAAATAATACACACGGTTTATTCACTGTGAAACCATAGACTGTATATAGTGTGAAACACGCTGTTAGCTGGCTATAGTTACTATCAGAACCCTTAATAGGCGACAAGTAAGTTAAACTACCGGTGGGTTTTGCTGACATGGTTTCACACTACTTATGATGTAAGCAGACATTAAAATGCATATTAATTTTAGGGCTGTCAATCACTTAAATTAAATTCTGAATAAATCTACCCTTTTCATTGTATTTTGAAATTCCACTTTTAAGTTGGAAATGGAAAAGGAAAATAACAAGGAAAATAAGCAGTGGTGAACTTATTTTACATCACTTTGGAAGCAGGGAGATGTTACAGTGGCTTAACCAATGTGCTGAAAGGGACAATCAAGCCTGCGATTAATAAGATTTAAAAAATAGCGCACTGATTATGGACCTTAATTAATGTGTGATGAATGCTGACAGCCCAAATTTCTTACTTTATTTTGCTGTGATAAGAAGTAAATTTAGATTTGATCCATTTTTGTTTCCTCAAGATCTTGGCTTTTTGATCTTTCTATATTGGGATTACAAATCTGGTTTTCCTCTGATAATGTGTTCATTTCTTGAGATCTACATAATACAAACTAAACTTGCTTTGTATTAACACATGTCCTTCCAGGGCTTTTATAATTATGTGCTTTTGGTTTGTGATAATCTTATGGGTTTTTTCATCGATGGTCCTAACAGCAATATTTTTCATAAAGTAAATTTGAGTGGTTGATAATTCTCTGAAATCTGGGTCGAGATTTTTCATAACCAGGCTGCATTAAAGGATGTGTGGCATATATCACATATTCAGACAGTATAAGCACACATCTACGGAGTCATTCTTGTGGTGCAGTTAGATTTTAGAATCATTCCTTTTGACTGAAACCTAACACGATTTCCCTGAATCAAAGAATTCAACACGAGGAGCACAGCTGCTCCATAAATTATGATTTATTACTGTGTCATTCTTTCATTCATCAAACAGCTCCATGCTTATGTCTCCTTAGTGTAGAAAGATCACATTTCTGCTCTGACCAAACTAATTCTCCCACTGCAAAACGACCAGCACTGCATGCATTTTAAACTGTGTCATTTTTTATACCCCTCTGTTATTAACTGTAACATATGGGGAAACCCAGCCATCTGTGCAATTCCAGCTGTCGTCTGAACATCACTTCTAGATCATTCCTTTTGAAAGTAAGGTCAGTCATTCATGGTGAGACAAAAGGGATATGACTTATTCCTTTTACAGGATACTGCTTTGGTTTATCTCAAGCCTTTTGGTGTTTTAAAGGGTTAATTAAATGCTTTAAAGTTTGATTCTTGAGGGCTTGAGAGCTCATCCAAGGTGGATTTCACACTAAGCCACCAGTAGATGGCGACATCCTCACTTTATCAAGCTGTCACTGCTCGCTTTGAGCATGAAGTCACTTCAGATGTACGTGCACCAGTGTTCTCTGTTTCTACCTGCCACTTCACACAGCCATAATACACTTCAGACTATCCTCCACCCATGCTCTGCTGCTGTTTTAGTAAAACATTGCCTGTGGAGATGCACAGTCATGACAGAGCAGGACAAACAGCAGGGTAGAGACACCACTTCAGGGTACTGCTCTTTGTCTACAGGCGGCATATAAAATACTTTTATTACTCTCAGGCGTTTCAGGGAAAGTATTTTAGCACTGCGATGGCACTGAATGTTAACAGTTGCCATGACTCATTTGATCCCTTAAGTATACACAGCCGGGTTGCTTCAAACTCACTTTGGTACATCCTAACAGCTCCAGTGGACGTTCCTGGCACAAGCTGACATAGCATACAGGTTTTTAATGCTGCAGACTATTAATTTATAGCAGGTTTATGTGTCTATTGTATTATTAACGGTGGCTATGCTTTAACAGAAATGTTCACAAAGAGGCTGAAAATTCATTATAACAGCCAAGGACAGCACGAAGATGTCCTTGATATCATGATACTCTGACTGCCGAGAAAGGATGTGAAGAGAAAAGACAAAAGGATGTAATGAGAGCAGATAGTACTGTTTGAACAAAGCAAGTGTTCAGCTGGGACTGTAAGACTTGACTGCCAAACCAAGGTCCAGTCAGTTCCTCTTGATACATCTGTATTACATTAACCTAAAATAAGTGTAGCTTGAGCTATTTCAAAAAATTACTACAATTTTAAGGAAAGACAATCTTCTTGGGTTGATCATTCACATTTGTCCTTTTAAGAGGAGGGTCTAGGGCAGTGGTTCTCAACCTTTTCAGCCCACAACCCCCCCAAAAAAGGTACCAGATACCGGGGAACCCCGCTGCACCTGTAGGTGGTTGAACAGCCATAAAAATTCAAGAATAGTTGTGTGCAGACAAGGCTTTCCATAAGGAGGGATAAAAGGGGAAGTTTCTGGGACCCAGCCAAACTGGGGGCCCATGGAGGTCAGCAAAATCATGGGCCATTGTGAAGTTAAGCTGTAAAATCCATATTTTATATTTGACCTGAATAATAACCACTCTTATCAAACAAATGTCTTTATTTATTCGTTTAGCCTTCTTTAAATGAAAATAACAAATACACAATAATACATTGCTAAAGTTGGTAAATAATGGCAAAAAATGGTGGAAAAGGTGCTGAGATTTGATTTTTAAAGAACATAAATGGGTTGAAAAAGGCAAAAATTAGATAAAAGTGGCAAAAAAATAACCAAAAAATGGTTTAAAGTGGCAAAAACAGGCACAAAAATCAGTAAAAGGGGATTTAAAAAGTGGATGAAATGGCTGTAAAGTGCAAAAATTGGTGGAAATAAAGTAGAATGTGATGAAAAATTGATATAAAACTGCAAACATGGGTTAACTGTGGTAAAATGGGCAAAGAGGGGTGTAAATAGTGGTTGATAGAGGCAATAATGGGTCAACAGAGGCAACAATAGGCAGAAAGTGGCAAAAATTGGTTTGGAAAGGGAAAAACAGGCAGAAAAGGTGATGGGAAGGGTTTAAAATGGACAAAAATGGGTTTTAAGTGGCAGTAATGTGCTAAAATTGGTAAAAATTGGTGTCAAGTGGCAACAGCATAATTTTAATAATATTGTTAGTTTTTTTTAAGGCATTCAGTGACCCCCTCTCAGTGTCTCGTGACCTCCAAGGGGGTCCAGACCCCAAGGTTGAGAACCACTGATCTAGGGAGGCAGGTGTCCAACACTATGATGACAGTAGGCTTCTACTAATGCTACATTCGTAACAGTATGTGACATTCAGTTTGTTGTGGGGATGATTGCATTATGATGTTCATTAGGAGTGCACTATTTTTTCTTTGTATTTTTGGCTTTTTTATGCCTTTATCTTAGAGAGGAGGACAGTGGATAGAGTAGAACAGGGTAGAGACATGCAGGAAAGGAGCCACAGGCTGGATTTAAACCCAGGCTGCCCAGATACATGGGGCATGACAGACCTCACCACTAAGCCATTTACACCCTGTATCCACTTTTTAATACTGTTAAACCTTCCCAAAATTCTACGTGGTATAAGGTATTACCGCCATGTTTATAAAAGCCACATAATTAAGGAAGCAGGTGGATCAAGCATTTGCCAGTGTGCACGCACAAGCACAGCCAGCAGAGCGTGCACCACTACAGGCATTTCTAACATTCTGCAATTTTACACACTGCACCCTTAACAAATGACAATATAAACAGGAAAACATTGTTATGGTCATGAAGACACAAGCTTGTATATTTTCGACTAACTTTACTTGACTGCTACAAGTTAAGTTACCTTCAGGGAACATAGGTGGTAACTGGTAAGCTCTGTGGTGACAAAAGATAGCGCCACATACATCAGTTAGCATCTTGGCATCAGTCAACACCTAGGCCTCACAAAAGCAAAACAAAAAACTGGAAGGACCAAAGATTGACTTTTGTCCACATGCTTACACCACTTTCCACATCATTGAGCAATTGACATTTTTCTCTTATTTTCCTAAAAATTAATGCAAATGATAGAGTTTTTTTCAAGTCATCAGCCATTAGAGCATAATTCAAATGTTTTGAACAAACTTCATAATTATAACTGTTTTTTTTTTAAATAAAAACCTCAAAATTTACTGTTCCACATTATTAAGCACAACTGAGTTTTAAAACATTTTATTGGTTGTAAAGAACTGAAAATGGTCATTTTTTTGAATTTCCAGCATTATGAGGTCATATTTACTGAAAGCTATTTCAATCAAAAACATCTTAACAGGCCAAGTTCCATGTTAACATAGGAGCCCTTCTTTGATATCACCTTCACTATTTTTGCATCCATTGAACTTGTGAGTTTTTGGAGAGTTTCTGCTTGAATTTCTTTGCAGGATGTCAGAATATCCTCCAAGAACTGCAGTTTTGATGTGAACTGCCTCCCACCCTCATAGATCTTTAGCTTGAGGATGCTCCAAAGGTTCTCAGTAGGGTTGAGGTCAGGAGAGGATGGGGGCCACACCATGAGTTTCTCTCCTTTTATGCCCAAAGCAGCCAATGACACAGAGGTATTCTCTGCAGCATGAGATGGTGTATTGTCATGCATGAAGACAATTTTGCTACAGAAGGCACTGCTCTTCTTTTTTACCATGGAAGAAAGTGGTCAATCAGAAACTCTATATACTTTGCAGAGGTCATTTTCACACCTTCAGGGACCCTAAAGGGTCTACCAGCTCTCTCTTCATGAATCCGGCCCAAAACATGACTCCGCCCCCTCCTTGCTGACGTCACAGCCTTGTTGGGACATGGCGGCCATACACCAACCATCCACTACTCCTCCATCTGGACCATCCAGGGTTGCACGACACTCATCAGTCAACAAGACTGTTTGAAAATGAGTCTTCATGTATTTCTGGGCCCACTGCAACCGTTTCTGCTTCTGAGCATTGGATCGGGCGGCCAAATAGTAGGTTTATGCACGACTGCAAGCCTCTGGAGGATCATACACCTTGAAGTTGGTGGGACTCCAGAGGCACCAGCAGCTTCAAATACCTGTTTGCTGCTTTGTAATGGCATTTTAGCATCTGCTCTCTTAATTTGATGTATTTGTCTGTCAGAAACCTTCCCCATTATGCATTTATCTGCAGGAAGCCATCTGTGCTCTGAATCAGACACAAATTCCTTCAGAGTATGATGATTATGATAAATTTTTTTTGAAATATCTAATGTTTTCATTCCTTGTCCAAGGCATCACACCAGTTGACACATTTCAGCAGCAGAGAGATCCTTTTTCTTTCCTTTATTGATTGAAACATGTGGCCTGCTTAATAATGTGGAACATGTGGAAAGTACATTTTGAGGTTTTTATAAAAAAAATGGTTGTCATTATGAAGTTTATTCAAAAACATTTGAATTATGCTCTAAAGGTTGATGACTTGAAAAATACTCTGTCATTTGCATTAATATTTAGGAAAATAAGAGAAAAATGTCATTTGCTTAATAATGTGGAAAGCAGTGTAGATACCAGGAATGCCACACTGTCTTGCTCAGCGAACCTATCACCTTATGTTTGAGTCAAAATCTGTGGTTGATATCAGCCTAACAGTCAGCAGAATGATGGGTTACACTGCCAAGGTTAGGTTAACTGCGCTACAACTTCCACACTCTCACTATTCACAGCATCCAAGGCATCCCCAAACCCCTGGAACTTTGTTTTGGTCCAGGAGCCCTACCTAGGCATCTGTGTCCCACAAAATGCAGAATTTAAATCTTAGAGCTAAAACTTCAAGATTTGGAGTCAAAATGATCATCACTAATACTAAACCCTCAAATATATATTTTTAATCTGAATAAAGCGGTCTAAGGTTTAGTTACCCTTCAAATACATGCATCCTTAGTCAGTCCCATAGTGAAGTATCAGCCAAGAGCAATCAATTTGTTTTGCTTCAAACAACATATTTCCAGCAGCAAAAAATCAATTTTCATAAAAATATTTTGAATTCCATGAAACTTCTGCTCCAATCTGCTCAGCTCCAGAACATTTTATATCTGATTCAGAACTCTTTTTTTTCAAGTTACTAATAAAATAGTGTCAGGAACGGCTTCAGTAAATGAGTCTTGAAGTTGTCTGGTCTTCCCTGACTTGAAGTATTTCAAACACTTGGAAAGAGAACTCCCATCTCTCTCAAGGTTGTTGGTTTGAAGAAAATAAAGACAGATAAGAGGCAAAATCCAATTGACTGCAAAAAAGACTGGACAGAAATGTTATTTGTGAGAGGAAGGATATAAAAAAACAGGTTGCGAGTGAAAATGAAAGGAAAGTGGGGTGACAGTGCAGGAGGTAGAAGTAGTGGGACAACAGAAGATTTCAATTGAAAGAGGCAGTGTTATTAGGAACAACCTTACCCTTGCAGGGCTTTTTCTCCGAACCAGTCACCTTTTCCGAGGCTGCGGAGGTACACAGGCTCTCCGTTAGGCAAGTCTTCCCTAGTCACATTAACCTAGAGGGAAAAACAGAATAGAGAGAGTTAGAAGAGAGGAGTAATGCATCAGGAAGAAAACTCTAGATTTAGGTATCAATCTAAACAGGAAAATGACGGATAAAGAGAAGTGCCTGTGTGACAGATTTCTCTGTTATAAACCAGTGACTAACACCGCCATGAAAGATCTAGGAGGCGCGGCTGACCACTTCATTAGCCCGATGACATGTGAGTGATGGGGCTGTGCTGTGCAGCTAGACTTTACAAATCAAGCGATGGCACTTGAGTAGATCTTGGAGGAAATGAATGGAGACGGCCGTTCTATATAATGAAGGATCTTGTCTTCCCGCATTAGTCAGTTCCGCGCAGGTGTAGCAGCGTATCCTGCACACTGTAATGCTGTCTACACCTGTGTGACTGTAATCGATCTAATGAGAAAAAAAGATGAGGGGTAGAAGCAGCAGAGACACTTAGAGAAGACAAAAAGGGAAGACCAAAGGGCAGACTGAGTGAGTGCAGAGTGCGTGTGTTGTGAGACGATCAAATTGGGGGAATGTCCTCTAGACAAAGTGTGCCGTCTGGATAGAGACAAAGTGAGAGATGTGGAAACAGCCAAGCAGAAAGCAGTGATAAGGTCAGGACTGTTTGTGTGTTCATGGCCATGAGTGCGTTTGTGTGTGAAGTTTCTAGCATCTGTTTGGGGTCAAAGGAGAGTAGAGTAAAAGGACAGCAAGACACATAATACATCTTCATTCTTTACAATGACACAGGCTGAGCGGTATGTTCTGGACTTGTTAGGAAATGGGTTTATTGCTTCACTCATGAAGACTTTCTGGATGACTTTGTAGTAACTGCAAAACTTCTCATCCTTTTTCTCACTTTGGATTTCTCCAGTAAGCCACGCCAAGCCTTTTGTTGTTAACAAAATACTCATCAACTATGGCTGCCCAGTTACCATAAAATCCCAAATCTAAGTCTCGCAGAGTGAAAAAGGGTTAAACTGTCATCCATGTGTAACAATTTCCATTACATTCTGCTGAGCTCCAAACCTGCAGTTTCTGTGCTGCTGTGATGTGAAGCTCTTCCTAGTACCATCCGTTTACACAATTTTGATTTCCAATCCTGCTAGCTACTAGTTCAGAAGTCAAACTCTGCAGCCGTGCTGATCTTTACGGACCCACACAACCAACTCACAACCTTTTAGCCTATATCCTGCTGCCCACCTCTGCTGGAGGACTCTCTTTAATCATACCAGCAGCCCACAGGTCCATTTTCTCAACAGAATATCACTGTTTTCATCAGAATGTATGATTATGACGTAATGAGGGAGAAAAACTGCTAAAAAGTGACGCCACCAGCTTGGCCACAGTTACTGTGTGTCAAAGCTTGCTGGGACACTAGTGTCACTTGCAGTACACGACAAATGGGGAGGAAATTTTCACTTGCACCAGACTGCATGCAGTTAGTGATAATCATTGCACATGCCTGTGATGAAGCTTTGGCTATGTTGAAATATCCATTTTTATAGTGGTGCTGGGCAATCAATCATGTTTCAATTTCAGTTAGAGTTTTGGCTACCAAGGATCATGAAAACAAGATAATCAGGATTAAATGCTGACTGTGTGCCATATATGTGCTTGTTTTTATATTTACCACTAACCTTAAATGCATAGTTGATTTATTTTAATCTTTTTATAAAGATTTTTATTGGCGTTGTCAAAAGATTAAAATTTCTAATCGCAATTCATCTCAGGATTTCTCTATTTGATAACAATAAACTACACCCTTTATATCAGTGTTTCTCAACTGGTGGGTCGGGTCCCAAAAGTGGGGCGCGGAGCAGTTTTCAGTGGGTGAAGAATGTGTGTCTGGAAAAATATTGTGTCAAAAGTCTATAAAGTACATGCAACCAAACCATCCATTTTACTCTGTTTTATTGTGATGAAGGGTAAATTTAAATGTTTTATGGAAATTTTATCATATTCATCTCATTTTCTTGCAATAAAAGAGCTGCTTTTAACATGTTAATAAGGTAATATCTCAAGATCTCTGGAAAATTGGCTAAAATTTACAAGTTATCATGGGAAAAGGGGGGTAAAATGTGTGTTTTGCCCTGTCTCTTGTTCCTGTTATAAATTTGGTTCCATCCAAGATCTTACTTGCAATACTTTTATTTATTTAAATGAGCAGTGTTGAACATTTTTGGAAATTTAGGTGCCATCGAAGATACTGGTGGGTCCTGAGGCTAGCAGTTGAGGACCACTGCTTTATATCGCCTTCAAAAATTCCACTATTTAGCATTTAATATTGTTTATGTGTCATTTTTTTATCTTCTAAACTAACAGTAATTGACTTACAGATTGGACACAGACCCTGAAGAAAAAGGAACTTGTTATGGATTGAAAAGGGAATAAGTGAACAGTAAAAAAGGAGAATATTTTTATACGACATGGTTCAGGTGACTCTTGGCTTGTCCACTGTGCTGTCTGGGAGTTTTTAAAAGTAAAATGTGACATTAAGGAGCACTGGTGATTTGTTTTACATCACTGTGGCTGCAGGGAGATGCCTAACCAAATTTTGTCAACAGGGAAAATAAAGCATGTTATTAATCACTTTAAAAAATAAGTGCACAGATTGTAGATTGTAGTTAATCGCAACTAAAGTGATTAATCTTGAGGGTCTTAATTTTTAAATGATCTTTTCATTTATATTTTCACTTAATTCTATCTGAGATGAGTAATCCTGTGTAATAATCATAAATCAAAATAATCCAGTAAGGATTTTGCCTACATTACTGTGCCATAAAATACATCTTTCAGAATTGTGCATTGGTTAATTGGTTGAACTGGTATATCAGACATGGCATATAGCAATGAATTTAAAAGTTATTCTTTATGAAAGAGCAGTGATTTCTTGCTTAGAATGTTTACCAATTTGATGGAGGCCTGAGCACAAAGGCCATGAATTCATATATACTGCAGTTTCTTATTACTTTAATAAAATGCACTCTGTTATAAATGTTGGTTTCAAGGGATGGGAGCGTGTTGGAGCAAAATCCATTTTCTTGCACTGACTGTACTTGGTGATTGTAACGCATTTGACAGTTAAACTGAATTGAAGTGGATTTATATTTAAAAAAGCTAGCTATCAGCGACTCTTGAATTGACAATTTAGGGGAAAAAAAGATGTTTTTAGCCTTGACCATTTATCTTGGATAAGGAGAAACACGTTGCATTCACAGTAACCAGTAAATTCTACTGCATTCATTTATATCTTGTTTTGTATGTACCTCACCCTCCAGAGCTGATCGCGCCCACTCTACTCAGTGCTCCTCTGTCTGTCAGAGGCGAGGCAAGTTTATTTGTACAGCACATTTCAGCAACAAGGCAACTCAAACATGGGGCATCAAAATACAATGACAAGGGGAAAAGACACACAATAGAAACATTTCAAAAATAAGAAAAGTGTTAAATACAGCAAATTAAACCCACAAAAGATAAAAACAAAGGTCTTAACATGATGTCTGTGGTGGATCTCTCGTCTCCTTATTGCCACCTGACCCCCTCTCACTTCAGTGGTTCAGGATGACCGATATACAGGAATAAGAAACACAGGGACCTCAAGGTTAAGTGATGAAAGTGAGTAACAGTGTAGGGCTGTAGAAAATGTATGGGAGTGATAGTGTTTTATTCAAAGGCAGCAGAGAACAGGTGTTTCTTCAACCTTGATTTAAAGGAGCTCAGACTTTCAGCACACCTGATATTTTCTGTGAGTTTGTTCCAGATAAACGGAGCATAGAAACAGAACACTGATTCTCCATGTTTAGTTCTGATTCTGGGGACACAGAGCAGGCCTGAGTGGTCTGGATGGTTCATACTGGAGGTCTCTGATGTATTTTGGGCCTAAACCATTCAGTGCTTTATAAGCTAACAGGAGTATTTTAAAGTCTATTCTCTGAGAGACAGGGAGCCGATGTAAAGACCTCAGGACAGGAGTGGTATGGTCCACTGTCTTGGTGTTAGTGAGGACTCAAGCAGCTGCACCTGTAAAGATACCTGAAGATAAATGGATGCAAGATTTTCAAGGTCCTGTTGGGACATTCAACCTTTAATCCTAGAAATATTCCTGGGGTGATAATAAGCTGACTTTGTAATTTTTCTTATGTTATTTTTAAAATTCAGGTCTGAATCCATAACAACACCCAGATTTCTGGCCTGGCCAGCATTTTTTAACCGTAGTGACTGGAGCTGCATGGTGACTTTTAAACATTCCTCCTTGGGTCTAAAAACAACTACCTCAGTTTTTTCTCAGTTTAACTGAAGAAAATTATGACACATCCACTCATAAATTGGTCAGAGCATTTACCCAGTGCTTGAATGGGACCATGGTCACCAGAAGTGTCCCAGAAGCACTAAAATATGTGCCAATTACCTCTGATGGAGCTAAGTATCAAGTTGAACAACAGAATTGACCCTGTCAGGAAGTCAGAAGTTGGAGTGCATGTGGTCAATTTCAAAACAAGACACCTTGAAAAGCTCCTGATTGTGTTTCTCATCATCACTGTATCAATGCTGACAACCTCAGAAAGGCACAGTAAATAGGTGTTAGTCAAGCGGCAACCTCCGGTCCTAAAAAATGAAGCCAATGCGGAAGTGCCAAAAATTGCTATACCATGATCGTTTGGATTATATTTAGGATGAAAGCTGATTGACACGTCTCATTTGATTGACAGATAGCTCGGCAGGCAGAGGCTCCGTTTCTGTCACCTGGAATGCTAGCTAGCAGGCTGACAGGAAGTCACGCTTAGTGGGCGGGCCGTTAGGTTGATCCAAAGTTCGGTTGAAACCATGATTTCAATATGGAAGCCTCCATGAATGGGCTTCAAGAACTGTTTTAGCCCAGCTATTGTCACATGGGGTTTGTCCAATTCTTTCTACAGTCTCTGGTGTTAGTATGCTGGACTCCACAGACACTGTTATTATCATGTGAACATCTTGAAGATCCAGCAGCTTTTAGCCCCCACAGCACTACGCTTAAGAAACACATCAAGTCTGTTATGGCTCCTCAGGTCTGATTAGGCATTACTGTGGTGGAGACAGGATGCAGCACACATGGATGCTGTGGGATCTGGAGGTTATTGTGTCAAAGATGAAGAAGAGCAGAACTGACAGCTATAACTAATACGCACTGTTTAATTTTAATTATTTTTCCACAGTTCATATCGTCACTGCAGATCTGAACTATGTTAGAGCACGTGATTAACTTGCTGTTTACTCAAACTGACTGGATAATGTTACACTCCAATTTGAGCAGGTTTTAAAGTCATGTGTGATCTTGTGCTGCCTCTTTTAAAGTGTTTTTATTGTATGATGTTTTGAATTTGATTGAATTGATGCAGTTTACAATTCCATTATTACTTTGTCAAGATGGGGTACTGAATGTAGATTAATGAGAATATTTATGATTTTTTTTCTACTCTAGCATCAGGCTACAACAGAGCAAAACTGAAAAAAGTATAGGGGTCTTTATACTTTCTGAATACACTGTATGTATTTTAAAGTAAAGGCAACTTTATAGATAGGCATTGCAAATTGACTTCCTTTAAACAGTAAGACAATGTAAACAAATAAATAAACAAATAAACCGGGCCTATATTTCTCATATTGTGCTGGCTTATTGTCAGTTGTGACTTTTGCTGGCTGATGAGGAAGAGAGGGATGAAAGAGAAGCAACTGAAGGAAGTAGAGGAAGTGGAAGAAGGCGCAGACATTGGTTGGGAAAGAAAAGAAAGCAGGAACAGAAAAATAGAAGAGAAACAGTAGGAGTACAAGACAGCACATGAAAGCCCTCCAACAGTGCTTCTACTGGACAGGACAGCGTGTCATCTGTGCTCAGTGTGAAACGTGTTGATGACAGAGAGGTGAAATGAAAGTGACTCTATTCTCCTTCCAGAAGCTCCTGTTGCTGCTGCTGTAAGAGAGGATGAAAGAGACAGCACCCCCCACCCCAACACACACACACACATACACTCACACACACACCTTTTCTCCACCTCAAGATGATTGATAAAAGCCAACTTTGCCCTAAAATCACCACCACTTTGCTTTAAAGATCTCGTGCTCCATGATGCCGCTATGATTATTTTGTTGCTAGGCTGGAGGCTCTGCTCTCACCTTTCCCTTGCTGATGATGAAGAAGGTGTCTCCTCTGGCCCCCTGTCTGATGATGTACTCTCCATCTTCGTAATGTGTCTGTCGAAGGAGAGGAGAAGATCAAAGAAAAGAGATGTTATTCAGGCTCAGTATGGTGCTTTTGTCTCTTTTCTCTGAGAGTAGACGCTCTCACCAGAGACTAACAGGTGCTCTTCAGAGGAAGGAAGGAAGGTTGAATTGGGTACAGTGAGATAAATCCCAATTAGATGTTATACTTTTTACTTTTTTCAGCAAAAGTTCTCCTGGGTGTTTCATTTCCCTCCACTTGCTTGGATAAGCCCTGCGACCTTGAATATGAATAAGCAGGTAAGAAAATAAGTGAATAAATGAATGCCACTACATCAAATCTAAAGACAAATCACAGCTAGAGGGAAAGCTAAAATGAATACAGAATACTCATCCATCAATCCATTTTCTATACTCTGTAATCCTGTTGAGCGTCTTGGGTGCTGGAGCCTATCCAGACATGCAGACTGGTCAGTGGTCTAATACAAAGCTATAACACTCAGATAGAGAAGAACGCTGTCACACATGCTGTCATGCCTCGTGTGGGGAATGACCTTCAGGAATGCGATTACTGTCCAAGGACGGTTTCTTTTCAGGTTTAGTGGAAAGATGTATGGGATGACATAACATTATATGATGAGACCTTGAACAGCCAGAGGGAGTCAAAAAATGTTACATCTACAAAAGTACAACACAGAAGCTTGAGAAGCACAAGCTGCATCTAAAACCCCATATTTTGATACAATCCATACCAAGCATGATGTCCCACTGAGCATGTAGGGCATGCTGAAATCAAAACTGAACATTTTTGTGTATGACAAATGTTCTGATGCATCTAGAAATGCTGTAATTTTCTAAGGTGTGATACAGGAGCTTGCTTTCAAACTCAACTGTCACACAGTGCATATTTACAGCTCTGCTCAAAAGATGCTCCCAGGGTTAGTCAGGCAGCATGCTTTGACTTTCCGGGGAGTGCATAGCTAGAACCCCCAATATAAATGGATGCATTTATAGCAATGGGTACTGAATACAATAAAATTAGTTAGAAAGCAATTAATCCATAGTAGCATGGATCTCATTTTGAGGGAGCAACATGCTATAAAGGAGCAGGCTGGGGTGGAGGAAGTTAAGCTTTGCCAGCAGCAGTGTGGTGCACCAGCATTAATGCAGGCAGGGATTAGTGAGAAGTATGTCATATTTAATGGACCGCTGTGTTGAGAGAAAGAGCTGTGATTGGCTGTGGGTGCTGGGAGGTGATAATTTGGATCAGCTGGCCATCAAACAGCCAACTACCTACTTAATTATGATCAGCTTCTTTTTTCAAGTTGTTGACTTATAAACTTCTACAATAGTTTGGTGTTAGTTACATCTTGCCTTTTTCCTATCAAGTTACTTTATATTTAGGGGAATCCCTCTGTATATACTTAATGTTTTTAACTCTGAAATTTGTCATCAAAGTGTTGACATAGTGTTGTAGTATTCGAAAATGTCTGAAGACCGGTCTCGAGATCATATTTTGAATGTCGTGGTCTTGTCTTGGAATCATGTGCATTTTTACTTGGTCTTGTCTTGGTCTTGGACTTGGACTTGCCGGTGCTGCATTTTCCATCAAGACCTGTGAAGACCACCACTGATGTGCTATTTTTCAACATCATTAATGTGACGATAAACAGAAGCTTTTGCTAAAAATAGCTTCTGCTTTTCTCATGGTGGTGGGCTCAGATTTTTGAGTATTTCGTTACTGAATTTTGTTCAGGTTGGGCATATGATGTCATTTTCAGTTAAACTGTTCCTGATTAACTGATGCTGTAATTTGACTTAAAACAGCAGTTGTTAGGCCACTGGTTGCTCTGCCTTCTTGGAAATCTATTCAAGTGCCTTATGTGTCACACACCTGCAAAATCTCAGATCCTAAAAAACCAGTTCATCTTATTTGTAGTCAGAAATATGTCTTAACACTTATTTTAGGCCTCATTCACATGTATTCATTCACACACAAAGCAACTTGAATCAAGACCAACAAGCTCATTGAAGTAAATGTGGCGACCCAGTTGCTTCCATGGGAAATAGAATGTATATCAAATATTAATGCAAAGGGAATGCAAAGGGTGAGGAATTAAACATAACAATGTGAATGTATTAAATATGTAACTATGAATGTGTTACAAAGGCAAATATATACGATACAGGAAGCATTTGTGTCTTCTCTGAGGTGTAATGATTTCAGGTTTTAAATTTTGATATGATTCCAGTGAAAATGCATTATATCTTGATTTTTTTTTAAATAGCACAAACAAAGCTAGAAGTTCTAAGCACCCAATATTGAATAATTTTTTGTTTTTAATGAACATAAAACGTAGGCAAACTCCTGCACATTCTAACCCACTGGCAATGTAATTTAGACTGTTTTCTCTCTGCTGTAGCAGCTTTTGACAACCTTGGTCTTACAGTGACAATGCTGAAGCAAATGTGCAGTATCATAACAATGGGAATGCATAATGTGATTAAAATGTATGGATATATGTGCACAAAGATATGAGCTGTTTCCTGAATAATGGAGTGACAGCCTGTGAAAGAAACTGTCCCTGAGTCTTGTTGTTTTCGGTGTGCAGAGTTCTGTAGCACATATCACAGTACATGTGATGTGGAACAGGCTTTGTCAGGGCGTGATGGATCTGCAGTGATGTTTCCTGCCACGTCTCCTGACTCTGGATGTATACAAGTCCTGATGGGGGAAAGGTCAGCTCAGTGAACCTTTCTGAAGTCGTGACTATCTGTTTTAGTGAGTTCCTGTGCTCTTGGTTGTATGATCCAAACCAGTAATATAAAGCATGTTGATATAACCAGTTACAATGGGATTTTCATCTTTTTAAAGAAATACAATGAGGTGCATTATGTCACAGGTCTTGACCAAAAAAGGAGCTCAGTAGTTCATGTACATTTGCACATTCTACACTGTATTTGCTGCTTTTTATTCCCACGCCAACACCTAAGAAAAGTGCCTTACATCCTACTTTACAGTCTGATTCATATCTGCTACGTGTGACTCAAAGGCAAAGCTTCTTGTTAACAGAAGGTTTCACTTAAGGCAAATAATGTTGAGTTTATTTATCAAATTATTCTCTTCAAGCATGCCTTCAAGTAGAGGAAAACAGAAAAAATGGCCAGACTGATTAAATCAAAAATCAATTGCAGACTAAATTGATCAATTATAGTAGAGGACAGGACACAGGACAGCATGATGGATTTGACCATGGTGAGACCTAGCATCACCGTCTTTAAGAACCTTTCTGGGAAAATGCTAATTATTTACAAAAATGGGAGAAACCTCAGGCAGGCAAAGTCAAATAACACCCATTAATGCTTGTTTATAGTGACAGCAAATAAATCATTTCATGCAGTTGTTTAAGCCTTTAATTGTTTTAGCACTTCTTGTATAATTGACACTTGCCTAATCTATGAAGCTGTTAATGCAAATGTAATCCATTTTTAAACACCGATATGTTACTCAGCCAACAGTGTAATCACATTAATGAAAGTGCAGACATGTCCAGAATGTCATGCAGAACTTCTCATTTTCATATTGTTGACACAATATTACATTATGTATTGTCTCAGTTTAAATATGAGCCTAAATGATCATCTAATTTATTAAAGGAGTTTGCATCCTCAAATGGCCCTGGATAAGGATGATTAGATCACAGGGATATGAACAATACTCACTACAGGTGAACAATGTAGCATCTAGCACCATTTTACATGCTAACACCATATTTTAGGATATAAGTCATGCACTAGAATACCTGCAAATATATCCTTACATTCATCAAAATAATTCTCAGTTTTTGCAGTTCCCTTTGGACAGGTTTCCTTCTCTGTCTTTCTTTACCAATATTGAAGTCCTTGGCCTTATGTGTGGGGCATACATTTCTTTTTCTTGTTCATCTTGAGAAATGCTGTACTTTATTTTGACCATTAACCTATCACAGGATAGATGTTTTTCCGATCTATAAAGAAAAACATGTCACTTTACTCAAACAAAATGTCAGCATTTATGTGCCTGGAAGACTTTTACCTGGGTTGTTTTTTCTACATTTTAAGACATTTGAGTCTGTAGACTTTTGTTTTAAGACTTGTGCACATTACTTCAACAGAACGGGATGGAAAAGGGACAAATGAAATGGACTTTAGAGAACGACACTTTTTAAATAAGATTTTCTCCTTGGCCGACAATCTTTAGCCTGTAAAACTGTATCACTTAGTTAACATAAGCTACTGGTGGAAAGTCAGGTTGAATAACATGATAATGAATTGGAAACATTGGGCACATTTTATTCAAAACAATTTTGATTAGTTTTTCCTGTACTGACTTAGCACTACATCTGATCATTTATTACATCGACAGTACGATATATGGCCAGGTCACATAACCTTACACAGTGGATGGATTGGCCAGATTCTAAGTCTGTTATCAGGCAGGTCCATCTTTCAAAGCTCTGATTTTAAACCATTGTGCCCGGTCTAAGAATGGCTGGAGCGGTCAGCAACATTTGAGGGGAACAAGGCAGCGGCCCAGGGTAGAGTTTGGTTGTACCGGAAGTCAGTAGTAACGGAATACTGTGTGTAAGTTTTGGGCATGTTTGGGCAAAATGCTGAGGCTAAACTAAGGCCTGTAATGGTGAGTTAGCTGGCTAAGGGCACCATTGGGCGGGAAGGAGGATTAACACAAACCAGGATGTGGTCTGGATGTCCTTGCATTTTACCAGGGGCATGGGGAAATAATCTGTTGGAAAAAAATAACAAAGTCCACACCTTTAAGGCAGAGTAAGGGGTAGATGTGGTGAATAAGCATGGCCTCGAGTACTGTCCAGGCAGGTAGTAGGGTTATCATGAGCCCCTGGTTGTGGTCTGGATGCCCTAAGGGCCCAGAGACCACTGGCAGTCTTTGTGCAAATCATCACAGGTGAAAAGGCTCATACACAAGGCAACGCTGTTGAGTGGCACACACACCTGTGTCAGTATATGTCCAGATTGACTCTGGTCACACTCCTGCTCCTCTCCAGCCCCACATTGTGCCGTATCGGTCCGTCTGATGAATCCTTAGTACCCTAAAACTTTTGCTCATGACTGCAATTGATAAGTATTTCTGACATCCTGATAAAATACTACATTAAGAAGCAGTTGTAAGGATACTCCATCCCAAGCATCTGTTGTAACAAGCAGCCTCATTTCACTGAAAGCTGCCAGTTAACATGGTAACATTTTACACGTCTTTGAAAACCTCTGTAATTACTGACTCAAATGAGCATGGCTAGATAATGACTTACTTAATATATCTCTGTATATTCAACTATGACAGTTATGATAGCATGCTATGTTTAACTCTCAGTGGTCAAACAAGCCACTGGTGGCCTAGATAAGGCACTGAGATGGAGTACAGTCCAGTCTAAAAATAAAGTCTCACCAAGAAATATTTATGTGTTCCTTTTTTTAGCAATTTCTGCTCATGTTGTCTGGGTACTCCGTAACATCTTTAGTGCATCATGCATGTGCAGACTTTAAACGTCTGTGTGTGAATTACTGATTTAATCATATCTTTCTTGTGCTTTCTTGCAGGCTGCACAACTAGAGACTCCTTCCCTAAATCAGCTTAAGCATCACACGGTCAATCCATTCCTCAGGGTAAGGCTGGAACTGATTTCTCTTTGGAATATAAATAGTTACACACTGACTGTGACTGACATTGGAAAAAAAAAGGAAATGCCATATTGATTGAAAATATTGAAAGCTTCAGTGTTGGCAGCACACATATAAAGTGTAAATGAGAATGTCTTTGCATATATAAATAAAACGTTGAGGAAACATCAAATAAAGTGATATGCAGAATAGAAAATGTGAAGAATTGAATCAAAGTGCACTCTGTCACCAGTGTGAAGACTGCATCCTGCAAAAGTGCACATTTGAGTCCATGAAATTCCTTTTCACATCTGTGTTTCATTTGGCTTTTCATACATAGTGTTGTAATTAAGATTTCTGGATGTATTTGTCTGCCCTTCAGGCACCAAGTACTTTCTTTCCTATTAAGTACAGTGGAAAGAAAAAGTATGTGCACCTTTTGCAATGGTCTTGTTTTCTGCATAAATTGGTCATCAAATGTGAATCTGATCTGCATCTAAGTCACAAATATAGTCAAAAACAACATGCTTAACCTAATACCACACAAAAATTAGAATATTTAAAGTCTTTATTGAACACAGCCATTAAACATTGACAGTGCTGCTGGAAAAAGTAGGTGAACCCTTAGGTCAGACTCCCAAAAGAGCTAATAAGGAGTCAGGATTTAGCACACCTGAAGTCCAATCAGTTAAATGAGATTTGAGCCAGGCATAGAGCTATAAAAAACACTCAAAGCTTTTGAGTTTGCTCTTCACAAGAAGCATCTACTGATGTGAACCATTCCATGCAAAAAAAGAGATCTCAGAAGACCTTCAATCAAGAATTCTTGAAATGTATGAAGAGACTGGAAGAGGTTACAAGTCATCGCAGAGACTTTAGGTATTCACCAGTCCACAGTTAGACAACTCTACTCTCCCCAAAAGTGGGTGCCCAGCCAGTTTGACTCTAAGGGCACAATGCAGAATGATCAGCTAAAGGCTCAAAGGAATCATTGGAACAATTCTGCATCTCTGTTCATGAGTCTACCAAACACTAAAGATTGAACAGACATGATGTCCATGGCAGGACACAACAGGAAACTGCTGATTTCCAAAAACACATTTGCCAAAGAGCACCTCCAAACTCCACAGCTCTACTGGGAAAATGTTTTGTGCACTGATGAAACTAAGGTTGAATTGTTTAGGAAGAACATGCAGCTCAACCTATGGTGTAAAAAGGTACTGCATACCAACATGAGAGCATCGTCCCCACAGTGAAGTACGGTGGAGGAAGCATCGTGATTTGGGGCTGCTTTGCTGCCTCAAGACCTGGGCTGCTCATCATCATGGAGGGGAAAATGAATTCCCAATTTTATCAACATCCTACAGGATAATATCAGCGCAGCTGTCCACTAACAGAAGCTCAAAAGAGGTTGGGTGATGCAGCAGGACAATGACCCTGAACATCGAAGTAAATCTACCACAGTAAGGCCTAAAAACAAAAAGAAAATCCACCTTCTGGAGTGGTCCAGTCAGAACTGAGACTCATATCCACTAGAGATGCTGTGGAATGACCTCTAGAGAGCCATTCACACATATGTGTGAGCTGAAGAATGGTCCAAAATTCCTCCAGAATGTTGTTCAGGTCTGATGAGCAGCCACCAGAAATGCTTGGTGGAAGTTATTGCTGCCAAAGGAGGTTCAACCAGTCTATACTTGTGACTTAGATGCAGATCAGATCAGATCAGATCAAATATGGTGACCAATTAGTGCAGAAAGTTTTTCTTGCCACTGTATGTAGGCTCTAAAAACTGAGTTTAGTCATCCTTCAAAGTAAACCCTGAATCTGTATTCAGTTTTATTACACCCTACAGTTTAAACATATTAAAAAAGAAACAGATAAAGCTTTGGAGACAATAGTGAAAGTGGGCTTAACGGCAGACATTCACATCACAATAGAAGTCATTGAAACAACAGTTCAAACAAATTGATTACAATGCTTCTCAGCTTGCTTAGATTGTTTGACCCAAGCTGTGAGAGCTGAAATGGTTTTCTGAGAACAGTATGCAGAAGCCTCTGAACAAGCTAATGAAATTAAGTATTAGTAGGTGGCCCATTTAGTTGAAGAGTCCCTCTTTGAGCACACACTTATCAGCAGCACTAGCTGGAAAATCCCAACTATGCACAAGAACCCTCTTGCCAAAAAAGAAAATCTATATTATCGTTCGTCTTTATCTTGACTTTACCTGCATTACTCTTCTGGCTCTCTTCTGACATTGCAACAAAAGAAAGTAAATGCACTGAAATCTATTTAGTTGTGTGGAGCAGAGTTTGTGCTGCAGATGTCAAAGGCACTTACCTCTTCAAGGACATCTGCAAGCTTGCTCAGAATATCTTCCTGCAGGCCATGAAATGTTGGAACGCTGCAGGAAAAAAAAAGACAAAGCTTTTAGATGAAATAATACATTGGTACATGCATATTAGATGTGCGTCTGATTAGGCCCTTTGTGGGTTTCAAAAGATGTAGCTACCGCTGTCGCTAGTAGCAACTAAAAATGAACAACAGAAATAAAGGCAACAGGATACAAAATCAATAGAGAACCAAGGGAGCTGGCCTGTACTGTATTACAGTATGAACATAAATATTTCAGCATAATCTGGGCACTGTGTCTTGTAACACAGCGGGGCATCAGATCCGAAGGTTGAATACACAAGTATGAGGCGTTAATGTTTGTTCCCTTTGCTTCCTCACAGTCTCAGTGAATGGTATCAGCCTGTTATCAAGCTTACTAAATAAAACTGGTCCAATGTTTATCAAGCAGGAGAGAAAATAACCCATGCTGGTGAACAAAGCACTTATCAGCCCATAACATCTCTTTCTCCTTCTCTGTTTTCTCCTGCTCTCTCTCTCTCCCCCCTCATTTTCCATGCTTTATTACAGTAATCTGAACCATCTAGTCTCTGCCCCCAAACCAGGCCCTCGCCTCTGTGCCCCTGATCCGGTGCTGTTGCTATCTCAGCCGAGCCACTAACTAATTAGCTTGGTGGTGAACTGGTGACCCACTCTACTGGGAAC
The DNA here is from genome assembly GCF_018320785.1 of Cheilinus undulatus. Taxonomy (NCBI): domain Eukaryota; kingdom Metazoa; phylum Chordata; class Actinopteri; order Labriformes; family Labridae; genus Cheilinus; species Cheilinus undulatus. The sequence continues at coordinate 34,201,784 of NC_054870.1, read as the reverse complement.
ATATGGGGTTTCAATCCCTGGAGCTGTGAAGCTGTTGACACAAATAAAAGGTGTCATTTATAGTTAATGTGTGACACAACAGCTTAATTGTGTTACAGGACATACATTAATCATGCTAGAGCCAACAGGGAAATGTGGATTCTTTTAGTCATTTAAATATTCTTATATCAGAATCATTTAAATGAAGCAAAGGTAACTTTTGAAAGGGATCTCACAAACATCAAGAAAATAAGGACTGCTTTAATGCAGCGTTGCTTCAATACTTTCTCAAGCTCATCCAAATTAATGGGCAGATGGCCTTCTATTTGCTGCCTTAGAGATACACTTTCATCCAAGTTAAAGGTTAGAGGGTTTAGTAATAGCACACCAACATTAAAATATCAATGTAGCATCCATACACATTTCTAGGTGATGCTTTTCAGCTCATTACATGCAATGCTGTACTCCTCCTAGAGCAATCTGTGTGATTTATAAAACATGCAAGGAAAAGGCTAATAAAAAAAAAACGCCTCACAAATATGCTTACTTCCCAACTGCAATACATTGTGGGATTTCTCAGTCAATTTTTCATCTGCTTTCCTCCTCCACAACTTGTGAGAGCAAATATATAATTTCACAGCAGTTAAAAGAGTGGGTTGAAGAAGCCTCACAGGGACCAGCATGTGTTTGTTCTTACGCTTTCACTACAGCTCTTTTATTAGATCTGCTTCTAGGAAACAAAACAGCAACATAATTATCTACATCTTGTGAATTAACAAATGTTGCTATAAAATCTCAAATTTCCTCCTTGGATACCCTTTTACAAACCAAACACACAGAGCAAGTCCAAACCAAGCAACGTGTCCATCTTTTAAATATTTACTTATCTGTTGGAGAGTTATGCAAGAGTGTCTGAGAGGCAAAAGGCTGGTATAAAGCACATGCTCTCACACTATGTTAAGAGATAGAGAGTGCTTTATGTCTTATTTTAGTCAAGGCAGTTGCGAAAATAGATTCTTGAATGTCAACTTAATAGAGTGCTTTATATGTGTTTGGAAATATATTTCTGGTACTATACAGTATGCACTGTAGTCTTCATTCACAGGAAAGGAGTACTGTGACTACACAAGTTGAAGTCTGCAGTGACTGATGGGATAATAGTAGACCTTAATATTCTCCAGTGGCCTTTTGAATTAGCTATGCAGCACAAGTTATTTCTTAATATATGGTGTAAAGTCCACACTACACCCTACTTTGAAACTTTCTTGTTACATCATTGCTTGGTTGCACCACAGATTTCTGGTTATTAACAGAGCATAACATCCAAACCAGTGTTGATTTTGTTGACAAAAACTATGACTAAAAATGTTCGAAGACTTCTATTTTCCATAGGGAAGACAAGAGGTCTTGACTCGGCCGCTCCAAAACATTCACCTTGTTGTCTTTAAACCGTTTCTGTGTAGCTTTCCCTGTATGCTTCAGGTCGTTGTCTTGCTGGAAAATAAATATCTCAAGCTGTAGTTCTCTTGCAGACTGGATAAGATTGACCTCCAGTATTCTTCTATATTTTGCTGTATTCATTTCACCCTCTACCTTTACAAGCCTTCCAGGGCCTGCTGCTGAGAAGCATCCTCACAACATGATGCTGCCACCACTGTGCTTTACAGTGGGGATGGTGTGTTTGTGAAGATAAGCAGTGTTTGGTTTTTGACAAACATAGTATCTTGTTTGATAGCCAAAAAGCAGCATGTTGGTCTTACCAGAACAAAGAACTTTCTTTCACAAGCATGGAGTCTCCCACATGCCTTTTGGTGAACTCTAGTCCAGATTTGATATGCTTTCTTTAATATGGGTTTCTCTTTACCACTCTCCCATAAAGCTTCAGTGGTTGAAGAGCCCAGGCAACAGTTTCTCCTATGTCAGATGCTGAAGTTTAAAACTCCATCAGAGTAGTCACAGGTGTCTTGTAGGCCAGTCAGACTGGCAGGGCTCTGTGCTGGTTCCTAAACCCAAATTTGAACTAGCTGGCGCATTCAAACCGGGAAAAAATTGGATCTGAACCTGAAAAGTTGGTTTTCAGCTGGAACCAAAAATAGCTGGTTCTTTCTTGGGAACCGTGACATCATCAGTGGGCGTATCACATTATAGGTTGTGTATAGATGATCAGAAAAAAAAAGAAAAAATGGTGACAAAATGTTTGGTTGTGATCTGGGCGTTGACAGAATTCCAGGTGAAACTGGAGAGTAGTACAAGGAAGAGCACGTTATATGGTGAACTTGCAGAAGAGATGGCAAAGGCTGGGTTCACCTGAACACCTGACCAAATAATTGATTTACTCAAGAAACTGAAGAAGAATTACTGACTACATGAAAGACTTGGGCAAAAGTGGAGCAGGACGTGGTAATACATGTCCATCATGTCCTCCCACTTTGGTTCTGCTTAAACTGGTGTGAACACGGGCTGGTTCACCAGAAAGCACCAAGGTTCTGAGACTCCAGAACAGAACCATTGCCAGAACCAGAACCATGTGGTCTGAAAACACCCTTGGTAGCCTTCAAAGCTGGACATGGCATGTTTTTTCCTGAAAGGCAGAGATCTCTGTGTATGTATACTGGTTTATGTTGCTCATAGCACCACTGTGTGATCTCTGCCTGTCTTTTCCAAAGTACTTTGATTTTCTAAACAACTTTACTTTGACTTCAAAAGGAAAACATCGGGAACTAGAAAAGCACTCGGAGAGCACAGACCTCTGCCATTAGCCCTATCTCCCAGTAGTATAGAATCCTTAAAAAAATTTCTGGATCCAGACGGTGATCCGGATCACTCCCAAAATCTAATCAGTTGTTCCTTATGCTATTTCTGACATTTCCTGAAAATTTTTATCAAAATCCATCTTTTTTAATTTTTGAGTTATGTTGCTAACAAACCAACTAACTAACTAACTAATAAACCCTGCTGATCACATAACTTCCTTGGCAGAGGTAACAAGGAACACAGCTGCCCATGGGGGGGGGGGTTGGGCTCTGTTCATTTGGGGGGCCCACGGAGATCAGGAAAATCATGGTCCATTGTAAAGTTAATCTGTGATAACTATATATATATATATATATATATATATATATATATATATATATATATAGCTGTAACACTTATCAAAGCAACAAAAATAAATTGTATTTACTTATATTGTAGTACTGTATAGCTTTTTTCAAAATGTGAATTCCATTTCTTAAAACAGAATTAACTTTCTTGCTATTTTTAACAATGTGGATGGGCACATTGTTCACTAAATCACTTGGAAAGTAATGTCAGATCATAGTTAAGCCATGAGGTCCACAAACATAAAGATGCCAGAAAATAAATCAGAGAAAACTGAGACAGCTGTAGGTGAAAAATATGTAAAAAAAAAAAAATTGCGAGAAGAGGCAAAAATAGACAAAACTTGACAATTATGGTTTAAACGTGTGAAAAAGGAGTAAAAAGTGATGCAAATGGAGTTTTAAAAAGTGGCCAAACTGGGCTTAAACAGGCACAATAAGTGAGAAGTAGCTATTGGCTTAAGAAAAAAATGGGTTAATGGTGGTGAAAAGGTGTTACAGTGGCAAAAATAGATGGAATTGGTGGTGAAAAGCAGTTAAAAACTGGCGAAAATAGGCTAAAAGAGGCAAAAATTAGTGAAAGGGGACAAAGGGGGTTGAAAGTGGTAAATGGGCCTAAAAAGAGTTAAAAACCAGTAAGAAAAATGGCTTAAAGAGGCCAGGATGAGTGACAAGTCACAAAATTTGCTAAAATTTGGTTGACAGTGGCAAAAAGGGGTGGGCATGGGGGGGATGGGTTAAAAAGTAGCAAGACTTGGTAAAGAGTGAACAAAATGGTCAAAAATGGCAAAATTGACAGAATCAGTGGTGAAGAAGGGCTAAAAAGTATCAGAAACATGGTAAAAGGTGGCAAGAACTGGTTATGAGTGGCAAAAAAATGGTCAAAGGTGCCAAGATGAAAAGAATGGGTTAAAATGTGGCAAAAATTTGTTAGCAAGTGACACAAAAAATTGGTTTATACGTGGAAAAAATGTGTTATAAATGAGCAAAACAGTGCTGAAAAGTGGCAGGAATAAATAACTTTCACATTAAAATGCAATAACAGCTTGACACACTTTTAAGCTTCAGAATGAAGTAACTGCTGGCCAGGACACATGCACTGTTGCTACAAGTCCAAAACACATCATTGATATCATCAATAAATCTTAGCTGAGATGGACCATTTCTCTGGGGCTTTCAGTGGCCCAGCCGATTCTGTGGGCTGGCCTGTTCAGGAAATTTCTCAAGAGCAATTTTTGTCACAGTCAGTCAATAAACTTGTAAGAAATATGCACAACAGCAGGCATAGCAAATGACTTTTTAACATGAGTGGTTCTGCTTAAGGTTTCTGCCTGTTGCCAAATGTTTTGTTCATAGTGGATTAATGATAGGTCTCAGTAGATAATAAAGACTTTGATTTAGACCTGCTCTTTCAAAGAGTCTTAAGAAAGACTGATCAATTTAACACCTTTGTTGGAGTTTGTTGGAAGTTTCAGGTGAGCAGCTGGTCTCTTATGTGCTTTAACCATCAGTCTGATCATCATTGTCAGGAGTCTTAAAGTGTTCAGGCTAAATGATCACAGGTAGAGAGTATTTTTTCGATTGGGAGTTTTGATCCATGAAAAAGTGGTGTTAGAGGAAGTAAGAGAACATAAAAGCAACATCAAATATCAAACCTAAAAATGTAAAAGATATGATTAAGTTTTTATAGCTGGCTATGTGAAGACAAAATTGAATGACAAAAACCCCAAAGTGGTACATAGATAAGGACTGATAGAGATGTAGCATCTCATACATCCTGATTACCACATATGGATCTCCCTCTCTCTGTCTTTTGATGAGTCTCTCTTTTATCTTATACACCATGTAGGCCGAAACAGCAGAGTCTGCCGGCCTTTTAAGTGATAATAGACTCCTCTTTAGAGATGAGGTTTCTGCGTTGTGCTCCGATACAAAGACAGACATTAAAGAAGGACAATATAGTTTTAGGTTACAGATAATGGATGACAACTCTGGTTATGCAACAGAAATTAATGACTTTTATTATTCATTGGCAAAAATGAGGAGTGAAGAATGTTCTGTGAAACAGCTCTTGCATACTCTCCTGAATTCATTGTGTTAATTCACTCATTGCATTTCAGATCAAAGCTCGACGCCTGCCATTTGTCTGTCATTGTGGGACAATTTCCCTCCCCGGATTCTCACCTTTTTAGAAACTCCATATACTCTGTGTGCTTGATTAGACCCGTCCTCATCATGATGGTCTGGAAACATTGTCGGTCGATGGCCCACAGCTTCACATTTGTTAGAGCTGCAAGAAAGACAGACATAGGCAGTGTTATGACTGATGGATTTTACCCTCAGGCAAAGGGAATAATAAAGCAGAATTTGAACGCCTAATACATGCCCTGCAACAGCTTCATGCTTTATGCATGCACAATATGGATATAGGGAGTATCATATGCACTTTAATTCCTTCAATATGTGAGAAGAATCATAGTTAGGAGAGCGTGTGTTCATTTGAAACAAAATCCTTTTCAAATCTCTGTTCAAAGAGTATGGTGGTAATAACGGTTTTTCTTCATTGCTGATGATCAGGTCTGCAGAGCAAATAGGAGATATTCTGGACAATTACTCTTTACTCAGCGGCTGGAGTTAATTGGTATTTTTGAATACCTTGCATGGATGACTTGCTTCAAGTCATGCTATGGCATTTTAATTGCTTTAAGGTTAGGAAACTGACTATGCCAACATTTTTTTAATTATTTCAGGCCTCTGACTTACAGATTGCCCTCTTTGCTGAGAATTATTTTGAACTTTGTGACAAAACTTCTGTTCGGTTTAAAATCAAAAACAGCCACCCTGGTATTTTTCAGTGCAATTTCCCGGAACAATTTGAAATTAATTGTTCTTTCAGTGATTGCCATCTGCGCTGGCCCCAAGGCACCAACTGCTAGCCATAATACTCTTTCTCTGCATGCAGTAGAAGGAGGTGAAATAGATGGTATGCAGAATTTTTCCAAGTGAGCTATAGCAATCTTTGCAAAACCAGGCCCTTCAAAAGGCAAGAAAAGTGTCAAATCTCTTGTTTAATATTTCTTTATCTGTTGATTGATGTTGGCATGTCTTTCTAAAATTCCCTTTTCTTACAGTTTTTTCAGTTGCTCTTTGTTTGAGCTCCTCTGTAGTCACCTTTTGATCAGAGTATGTCTCAACACCACAGATGTTAGGAGCAGGGTCTGTTGAAATCAGGCTGTGAAAGCTTTCATGTTAACAATGGGTCTCTAACCCATTCCCAAATGTCATTACAAATTTCCCTCATAACCACTTTCCATGGGAAACAAATTGTGTTGTTCTGGCTGCAACTCAACAGCAAAATATGTGAAAACCTAATAGTTCTACCAGCTGAGCCACAGTCTCTCATAAAATTCAGTGCCTTATTTTATGACAAAATAATTTCAAATTTACAGTGGTGTTTTGTGAAATTGCCAGTTTTACTGTCTAACAGAAAGCCTCCGTGTTTCAGTTGTAGAATAAAAAAAACCTTTAAGGATTAATAACAGCACAGATGAGACAATCCTCAATCTGACCCCAAAACAAATCTTGTGATCTCCAGGGAGCCCTTCTGCCACAAGGACTTGTAGTAATATTTGAAAAAAGTTCATCAGTTATCTACTTGGTGCCTTGCCTGAGCGTGTGTCTGTGCAAAAGCTTATCTTTTTGATTAATCCTCCCTGTATGACACCGCTTCATGGAGTTTTAAAGATAAAATAGAGTTTGGTCAATAGCAGTGTGGTGTTTATTGATTCTGAACTATTTTCCGCTCTCTTTAGAAGTGAAGTCACAATGTGAGTTGAGCTACAGAACATCATTCCTAAAGGAAGAATAAGCACGGGCTGCTGCGCCTGCACTTTAATTTAATAGCATCTGTAATTTATAATCTCAAGGCTACTATAGCTCGCACACTCAGCACAACAACTTTATAACCTCAGAATATTTAGTTCATAGATATACAGGTACACCTCAATAAATTAGAATATCATGGAAGATTATGTAATTTCAGTTGTTCAATTCAAAAAGTGGAACTCATATAGATTTATTGCACACAGTGTCAGTGTTACTTGCAATGATTATGGCTTACAGCTAACCTGGCATGCCAGATGGATGTGTTTCACACATCCATCTGAAAAACCACTCACAGACAGCATTTGGGAAATGGGCAGAGCCTTTGAAAAAAAATCAGAGGGTGACTGGATGAACGTTCTGTCTGTCACATCTTTACGGGCCAATCAGAGCAACAAAACACATAATGCAGATGCTAACAAGCTGCGCCCATAATGAAGGAGTGAACTCCATAAAGTCAAGAGGGAGATGAGAGACACCAGACCCAAAAGTGTAGAGACGCTAAAGGCCGCTATCAAAGCAAACTGGGCTTCCATGACACCTCAGCAGTGTCACAGGCTGATCGCCTCCAAGTTACACCACATTAATGCAGTAACTCATGCAAAAGGAGCCTCAACCAAGTATTAAGTGCATAGAAATTAACATACTTTTTAGAAGGCCAACATTTCTGTTTTAAAAATCATTTTTTATTAGTCTTGTGTAATATTCTAATTTTTGAGATACTAGATTTAGGGATTTCATTAACTGTTAAAGACTTTACATTTTTCCCTTGTGTAATGAACCAATATAATATATGAGCTTAACTCTTTGAATTGAACTACTGAAATAAATCAACTGTCCATGATATTCTAATTTATTGTCATGCAACTGTAAGTCTTGTCAACTGAATATTCAACCATTTTAGACTTACTTTTTCTTATTTAAGTGGCTAATTAAGAAAAAAAGAAGCTTAGGGTCAAGTTGTCTTGCAAAAATCAGTGGTTTTATCAAGGCTTTTATATGCACACAAATGCACACACCTGCTAGCACACAAACTCTCCCCTCCTGGTATTTTGAAGATATAAAAACACAGTTCATGAGGGCCAGATACCACTCCCCACAGATACCACAAATCCTCCACTGCAGACTAAGAGGCAGCACTTTAAAATAAGGCCAAACCACTGGAGAAATGCCCTCATTACACAGCCTGACACTGTTTTCAGTATCAGACACACAGAATGACATAAAAATGAATACAAAGGCAGATGTATGAATGCACAGATATGCAAACATCTTATATAACCACAGAAAGAAACAAATCCTGGATGTGCATACACAAGTATTTCTTCGGTATAAACACACTCATGAACATGCATGCACATTAATCCTCTGACACACTAAAAGAAAATGTAGAACTGCACTGTGATGGATTGTGGATTCAGAATCTAGAGCACATTTTCCACTGTATTTTATTTCCTCTCCTTGTAAACTTCCCGAAGGCTTTGTTTAAAAAATCAATCACAGCAGGATCTCGTTAAGTCCTATCTACTCATAAAGGTTATTTCTGTGTTGATCTGGACAAATGACTCCCAGGTAGACTGCAAACCCAACAAACCTGGTATGCGAAGATGGGTCTGAAAAGAAATTATTAAAGTAGCCTCCTAATTTGACCCTGGAGATACAAGAGTGGGAGGTTGGACGTCACTGCCCACTGTGCACTGGAGTGTGTTGAGAGAAAGTGGGAGTATGGGGCACTGGGAAATCAAGATATGTAGGGAGCCTGCAGCGCACTACAGTAGGTAAATGTATTATTTGCAGGCTTGACTAAATTGCAGTGAGACTCAGGGAGCTAGTTATCCTGTAGTGAGGGCACAGATTAATGTCTAAATGCTTTTGGGTTGCCAACCAATAGCTTCACCGTTTTTTTGGAAACACATTACACCACCGGTAGAGCTGGACAGGTGCAAGAATGTTATGTGTGAAAGGTGCTGGGAAGTGTTTTGTTCCAGTGGGATCTTTACTAGGGCTTTGATAGTCGTGCAGTGTTGGACTGCTGGACTGTTTCTGCATTTAACTTGACCCACGTATAAATTGGCAGTTCAAATAAAAAGCAACAGCTAAGCAATTAAAGGAATGCTGGCACTCTACCCCCATTCCTTGACAGTGCAGTACCTTAGAGGAAAGTGGCAATGAAAAAGGTGAGGGCCATTGTTCCCAGAATACAATGTAATAGCTGCATTCTTACCTCATTAAATGGCCATCATGTAAGGGACACTACAAATGCATTGGAGAACAGAGTCACCACAAAGAACACTCAAATGTTGTGATTATTAGGGATGCATGGCATTATCGGCGTGATATTGATACCTGCAGATATTAGAAGTTAATTTTTGTTCATAGAATTATGGAGATATTTTGGCCATACATGTCAGCAGTATAGTATATCATACCTCTATTTGCAAACAGTTAAATGGAACAATCACACTAGGCAAGTCTACTCTTAATCATGTCCAAGCAAACTTGAGACCTACTGTTCAGTCTGCTTGACTAGTGTGAGTGCTCCGTATCACATTAAAGCACGGTACACTTCCCTGGCCCTGGCACAGATGGAAGAGATGTCCCTCAGCATGGCACATTTGCTAGTGCACGCAGCTATGGGTCTTAGAGTGCATGTGTCATATCACTAAAACAACTATTCCTCTCGACAATCATTTTAAACAACCTTGCAGTGTTACACTGGTTACACTGAGAAAGTCTCTTCGGCCTTGTCCACACATAGGCAGGCATATATGAAAACAAAAGTTTTTCTATGCGTCTTTACCTTCAGTACACAGGCAAATGGCAGTTTATGCAACTGAAAACACACTTTTTTGAGTGCAGGTTTTTAGAAAGGGTGCTGACCAGTATCTGCTTGTAGTGAAATACTTACTATTGGCATAGGCAGTTTTACCATCAGGCATAGGTAGGCAATTGCCTGGGGCCTCGTCCATAAGGGGGGCCTCAAGAATTTGCCTAGGTTTGTTTTTGTACAATTATAGCACACTTGTGTTTTTACCACTCACCAGGTCAAAGAAAATTATTCACAGTTTAACATTTAGAGCAGGGAGGAACATCGTAAAAAAGACGCACAGCAGGGCCCATAGCTGTGCAACTGCAGCATCAACTCTGCTCTCTCAGTGAGTCTTGTCCTGTCCACACCTCCATTTAGTTTCTTGCACAAGAGCCTTAACAAATGTCGAATAAAGAGGTTTTTGCCCTAAACCAAACTTCTTCCCCTGAGTGTGAATAAAACAGCAGCTCTCAGGATAACACTGCTGAGTAATTGTCCCTCAGCCACAAACGTGAACATCGTATCTCGCTTTGGTGAGTGACTCAGTTCAATCTCCAGTCTGATTAAATCCCATATTATAATAAATCTGTAATGCCATACTAATATCAACTAATTCTATTTAAATATGATTTAATTTTATGTCAACAAGAAGTGAAATTATGGTCTTGATCACTCACGTTTAAACAGGATGTGGTTTATAAATCCTGCGGCATATTTAACTCCAGCTCTCATTAAATGGTAGAAATTCTTCTCTTCAGGGTTAAATGACTTAATAACTGAACATTCAATCCTAATCTGGACACAGGCTGTCCTATGACATGAGAGGTCGGCATGTTTGATCTTGGTGATGCACTAAAATGCATCCAAAATACACACGGAGATGCGCCAGTTTATCACGCGTGTAGGAATGTCAGAGGGATTCATATAGAGTGGACATGAAGAAGAACGACTCTAGGGGCTCAGACATGCATTGAAAGTCAAGTTTTCACTCATCAGGTGAGAGTTGGTAGCTATATAAGAAGTAACATTTTTGATCAAAATAGATCAGATCAAATATTGTGGATGACATAAATCCACAAACAGTCACGTTGAATTTATATTTATAGGCCTAATGAATATTTCAGTCTTGTAAATTCATCATCAGTGGGTCATAAAAATGTTAAAATCTGTAAAAATTGTCATGTTACAAGGACAGCATATTTTTGCCTGACCTGTTCAGTTTACCTGCTGGTAAATTCTCTTTCTAAAGTAGCTAATTCATCCTTTAGTGTGCAAACATGCAGCACTCATTAAATGGTAGCTGCATCTAATATTGGGTAATTTCTCTTATAAACATTACAGCAGCCTTTATATCAGCTTTGGTCGTAGAAATGTTGCTAAAAAATTGTCCAGCCTGCAGAACGTCTCATTGGAGCAAATCTGGCCCCCGACCCAAAATGAGCTTTACATCCCTGTTTTGCTGCAGCTCAATATGATTCAGATGAAAAAATATACTGAAAATAGAGCCTTTTGTATTTTTCTTTTAAAAACTGGTCATGCTTGTATCTTGTCAGTGGTTAATCCCTCTGACTCTAGACAGTCAGTGTTAATCAAGAGTGAAATTACTCAAGCAAAGTTGGTGAAAAAGTCAGTTAGCTCAAGAAGTTTACTTAACGTGCAAATTTATGTCCCTGCTCACAGATTGATATAAATGCATCAGGTGGAGATGACAGAGGTAAGCTAGAGGAGCCAGATGCTCAACACATAACACAACATAAACTCTGCAAACCATCATCCAAGTATGAATCAATTCACTTGAATGTATGCTGTTACAGCCTAGCCTATAACAACATATACAGAGTAGCTCTTTGCAAATAGCCGTGTAACATAAAGAACTACTTTTACCACTTAACACGTTTGATGCTGCCTGAATGAGGAAGAACCACCACCACTAACAAGCTCAAGCCATGAGAGTGGACAGGTAGGGTTCATTCAGTGTTAATGTTTAAAGAGTACAGTATAGACTGGCTCACAATGAAAGGTGCCCAGAGAAAAAAAAGCCCCTAATGGTTCAGGCAAATGTAAAAAAAAAAAAAAAAAAAAAAAAAGCCAACTACAGATGGTTATTTTAATTAAGCGAAGACGTAAAACTACAAAAGAAGTACAACTTTAAATTCAATCCTTAAAATCATATGAGTGGCATCATACTAATGAAGTGCTTCAAACTTCAAAATAAAATGTAGGCTTTTTTTTCTAATAGTGGAAACTGGCTTTTATTGAAACTTGATTTTGTATCAAACCCCAGTGTTGAACTTGGTGTAAGTGTTGCTGTCAGTAACACACACGGTTCAGGCCAGCTGATGTCCTACAGTGTGTGAGCAATAGCGCATCAATCTGGCCCCAGAATATCTTTACTGGGACACTTTAAGTACCCTTTAATGCTTTTTAAAAATTATTGATAGCTCAACTTTATTTTAATGATCATAGGCTACTTAATCCCAAATTATATACACCTTCAGTAAAAGGCTATCAACTAAAGTGGGCCAGTCTGAGCTATGAAACACCAGGGTTGACAATGACTCCCACTCCGGCCCTGGTGCATTATATACACTCTTAAACTGCTGGGTTAAAGAGACCAGACAGAAAATATAATCCCTCCAGCACATTCTGGGACTTAAAGAGACAGATGCAGAGAGAATTTTGATGACTAAGTTTCTGTTTCCCTTCTAATGACGAGCACTTTGTACAAAAATACTGAGCTATCCCTTTAACAGCCATGTTCTTGGCCAAAGAAAATAATGTGTTACAGTTTCTTAGTGAAGCCATGAGCGCAGATCTTTTTTTAAAGACCCGGCTGTCATATTACATCATGATAGTTCAATCAAACTTTACAATAGTTTCCTTTTTTTGTATATAAAATGTATCATTTGAGCTTAATTTAAATTTTAATCCAGAAATCATTATCAAGCTGACAAACACCACTGTGAGACCAATTTTGTCTTTGTCCTCAAAATCTATTCAGCGCCTGCTTCCTACAGCCCAGTACGTTATCATTATCATTTGTTCCTGCTCCACCTTTCTTTCATTCTCATTGACGCACTGATTGTAACCCCTCACCCTTCAATTTCTTTTAATTATTTGCTACAATGGATCAATCGTGTGATCCTAAATAACCGGCCACTAGCTTCCTCTGCATGCCGAGCCCCAAAAGAGAGGATCTGTGCTTAAAGCTGAGGAAGAGAGAATACAAACACAGAAGCTGACAACAAGATTGAAGTCAGTTGAAGCCATGGTTGCAATGGAAGGAGTCGCTCATATATTTCGCCCAGTCATAATTCACAGTAAGTGAATTTCAGCTTGGGGCATTATGCAAATGCTCCATGTGTGTTTGTCTTGTAATCAAATTTTAGCTCATTGAATTACATAAATATAGGACGAGATCAACAACATTTGTTCTCTGGTCATTTCAATTGACATCTACAGAGCATGGGGTTTGGAAACAGCAAAAATTTGTGACTGTCTGTGGTTGTGGTGCTGTAAGTTTTAATCCAGTTTGCAATCAATAAAAACATTTTACTTCTGGTCCGCAATGAATCAGCTTAAAAAAAAATTGAATAAAGTAAAAAAAAAGAAATCATGCGTCATTTGCTCTGCAGAAAATCCACATGCTTTTCCAAAAGCACTGCAGGGCTTCATGAAAGTGGTACTTAGATAAAGATTTAGACCAGAGTCTCAAGCAGCTTCATTTGAGAGAAAACTTGAACACCCTGATGTTGTGAAATATATTTGGAACAAAACATCCCTCTTTAAACACAGAATAATGCACTTGACAGAATATCGTCTCTAAAATAAGCTCCTTGTCTTTTTGTTGGCATCTGGGACATATGCATTTTTTATCTACCTACTGCTGTGTCTGTCACTGCACTTTTCTAGAGGAGAAAAAACATCTCATGACAGATGATGCCTCCCTTTTCTACTTCACAGCCATGCTGGCATTCAAATCATTGTCTGCTGGCACGAAAAATGCGTCAGAAAATCTCAGAAATATTAATCAACTTGTGTCCTTGGTGCTGTGCTGGTTATTAGGATGGGTTTGACTGTGAATTATTGTTTTAGCACTTGTAGAAGATTAACCTGGGGTTATACAGCCCCAAGAAAGAAACGATGTCTCCAAACTAATTAGTGAGAGCACCCACCATAAGAAGCTGAGAACATTGTCATAATATTTACGTATGAGGGCATTTGAATTGGATTTTGCCTTCTTTTCCAAAACTTTTTAACACTTTTGAAAGTGTAACTCGCCTCCTCCTCCTGTCATTAACATTTTCCCCCGTCCTCCTGTGTCATCGCTCCTTTCTCCTGCCTTAGGAAGTGGAAAAACAGCCAGTCACCTCTCACTGACTCTGACACACAATGTCACATACACTCTTAAGATCACAGTGTCACGTGAACTCTGCTCCTTCGAGGCTTCCTGCATGTCTTGTTTTGGAAAGCGTTCAGAGAGCGATGCTGTCAGGGCTGCAGGGTGCAGGAGTGTAATCTCCTTTCCCCCAAGTCATTAATAACATCAGCGAAGTCGATTACATCTGGATGTGCTGTTTAGAGCGTGAGAAAGAAGGACAGGTCATTTACGGCGCACAGTGTCTAAGAAAAAGGAAATATTTGTCATAATAATGGTTAAGTTATCATCATTTGGACTTAAAGCAACAGAAGATGATGTAAGAAAACAGATCAAATGTACAGTACTATGCTTCCTAACATTGATTGACATGACATTTTGAACTGCAGGACTGAATGCCTGTTAAGACTAATAGCATGTGCTCTTATGGCAGCCTTCACATCTCAGTGAACCGCACTACTGGTCTAATCAGATGGCTTTCCAGCTGCCTCACGTGGGAGACAGGAGTACACGGACTTGAAGTAGCAGCTGCATGAGAAATATTGAGTTGAACATCATCCAACATGCCATCCACCCACAATGCTCGCCAATTCTCAGTAGTATAGAGCACAGAGGATAACCTGTAATTTCTTTGAGAGAATAATTGCTGTTATGTTAGGTTTTTCTTTTCTCAGCATTGGGAATATGAAGAGTTTAATTTTATAATCATCAACAAAGTGCACCATTAACAAAGATTACAGCCATATGTTTGTCTGTCTCCATCCATCAGTGTTTCCCACAGAATAATGATGTAACTTTGCCATATTTATTTAAAATGTTTAAGTACATAAGCATGTAAGGGCACAGCTGCATTGAAAGACTTAGTAGAACAGGAAAGGTTACAAGAGGAATTTTATACAAGACAACGCTCTTTCTTTCTCTTTCTCTCTGTCTCTCTCCATTTGTAAGTAGACCTGTCAGAAAGGACAGGTACATCAGAGGAGCGGGTAAAGAGGGATGTTTATCACTGATGGTGTCTTTCTCTAGAACAGATATGGGAAGAACTATACAATGACATTTTCCTCTAAGGACTGCTTGGATTAGGGACAGGTAGGACAATGGTAGAAATTACATAAGTTACTACCAACTATCCATCCATCTATCCATCCATTTATCCATCCATTTATCCATCCATTTATCCAGGCAGTATCTATACAGAAAAAAAGGAGAAGCCCATGGCTATCTACAGGCACACTTCTTTGAGTCAAGGATTAAGTTAATAGCCTTTAATATCTCAGGGCATATCTAATAAAAGACTATAAAATCACAGAGAATGTCCAATATCTATACAGCTTATGATGTTCAGAGTTGTAGCAGCCAGCAGATTGCATAGAGAACCGCATAACGCAAACCATGGCAACTGTCGACATGTCAGTACACGACTTATGTCGTTTTTGAAAGTAAAACAACTCAATGCTGTTCTTTGTTCTTCTTTTAAAGGTGCAGTGTGTAAAACTGAATATCAACATCTAGAAGTGGGTTCTAGATTACAGTGGGTTCTGTAATGGGAATACAATGCAATACAATACAATAACTTTATCCTTTTTTCCTCTGTGTTACCATGGAAACATGTAAAAATCCAAGATGGCAGCATCCATGGACGGGACCCTCCCTCTGTATGAATTAAAAGTTTATTCTGAGTTTGTTTGTTTTTTTCAAAATAGCTATTTTTGAATTTAGTTTGTTCAGCTAAATGCTACTAGGCTAAATATTACACACTGCACCTTTAACGAAGAAATGTTGTCAAGTTCTGATAAAACTGGTGCTTTAGTAGAATCCACGTTAATCTTTTCCGCCATTATTGCACCGGCCTCTTGTTGCTGCTTGCTTACGTCACGACTCTGCTGCCCCTCCGAATGCTGATTGGTTCTGTCACTTTCTAACCGGGTAGGTACAAAAAATGATTGGGTCTGCCTTCTTTGCTGAAAATCACCATGGTTACCACTGTTGGACATTGATTATTCTGATTTTCTATAACCCTGAAGCCATTTTGATCAGGAGTTGTTCTCTCCAGGTACATGTGATGTGAGAAACGATACACTCCAGATCAGCAGAACAAAGACATATGTAAAGTAAGTCTTTGCTCATTTACTCTGGAAAAACAACATTTATTATTTTGATCAAAAGATATGAACATGAAACAAGAATCATTTGGCTCATGCATACAAGATGGTGGGAGGCACATGTACAAGTACAGTGATTACCAAACATTGACCATACTCAGGTGGGCCACCCAGATATATTTACAGTCACCCAAGTATATTTGTTGAACCATGTAAAAAATACATTTTTAGTCACTATGCTTGAAAGACAAGCAACCACCAGGAAGTCTCTTCAGCAAATGCAGGTTTGAGGAGGGGTGTCTTATGTTAAAAGCATCTTATGCTGTTGTGTTGAACATTTTCTTGCAGCTGCTTGCTGCTTTTATAATCTTCCACTCTAGGGTGATAGGTTGCAGAATGCTACTTCATCAACAATAAGCACTGACGCCCCAACGCCACCTGCAATGATGAGACACAAAGTCACTAACATCTATCAGTCTAGAAAGGGTCATGCTATCTGTTATGTAAGTATATAGAGCTGGTGATATTAAGGTGCAAACCTGGCCACAAATCTCTCCTGCTCTGTGCAGTTTGGTCTTGTTTTTATTTTATTTTTTTTTACTTAATGTGGAAAAAGTTATCTGTACCTTACACTGCACAGAGCTGAGCTCTCATGCTGATAGAGCACAATTTTTCCTCATGAAGAGGATAAGCCAACAGGGTAGGGGGGAAAGTTTTCTAGGGTTTATTTTGATGCCTGACTTCAAATTGTAGGATGAGTTTCCAAGTTTAAAACAAAGCCTTCTGGAGCAGCAGTGGCAATTCTGGAAAAAGTGAGAAGAAAACTTGCAGCCTTGCTATTTGGCTCGAAACCATCTCACTGGATGTAGATGAATTTTTCAACAAATTACAGCTCTAGACTCATTTAACCCTGTTATTATATTAATTCAAGTAATATCAACATGATATTAATAGACTTTATTCTGAGATAATTTATTTTTAGGTCATACAGAGGCACAAGTGTTTTCCTATTCATTCTGAAGTTGGCACAACATTTACTGTGGCACAGGTTAGCTGTGTGTGGCTATTAGCACTGGTGACTGTGGGTTAGATGCTTTTGAGGCTGATTTGCCTAGAAAAGGGTCCATTTTCCTAAAGTTTTACATAGATGCTGTGAACTCTGCAGAGCAGGGTGCATTCACCATTTGCCTATTTTATGAATTGCAGTCTTTTCAGTTCATTTTCACAGGCGCAAAAGCTGCACAATTTGCAGTTCCTTTTAATACTGTCATTTTTAATTGAGTTATCTTCATTATCCCTAGACAGACTCTTGAGAGGAGAGTGTGTAGGCTGTCACTGTTAAATCACTACAATCCACTATGAAAGGAGTTGGGGGTCATAGGCCAAGAAGACAAGTGAAGTTTCCCTTTGAATGGGAGTTAATGAGACAGAGTATAAAGACAAAAATGAATAAAAACCAAAGGACAGCATGTTATCAAGGAAAAATGGAGCCAACTCTGTTAGCACATTGTTCTTTTTAAAAGCCTGTCATAATCGCTATAATTTTCTAACAGGTCCATGTCCTTTGTTCAGAATGGTTTTCATTAATAGGAATTCATTTTTTACACACAGATTTCATTTCACAGTGTCATGATGTAAGTCATCCAGGATGAGCCACTGACGTCAGTGATAAAACTGAGGGGGAGCAGGGGAGACATCTTTGTTAAGCACTCCCTACAGCAAGGATATATTACTTCTCAGCAGAAATTGCTTTCTTATCGGTCTGTGAGATAAATTCTAATTGTTTGTTGTCCTCATCATTATTGACAATCAAACAGAAACTACTCAAACAGAGGAAATATGTTTGAATAACATGATAAATTTCAGTCTGTAGAAAATCAAAAGGAGGAAATGAGGTGTGTTTGCTATTCATCAGCATGATGGTTATTTTTAGACTATGAACCAGGTTGCATCAGGTGACACATTTCTCAATAATAGCACATCCTGTGGACTGCTCAAACACAACACTGCCATACTATTATTTGCCATAGTCACAATGTATGTCACCTATGTGTCAGCGGGATTTAGTGATGTAATAACTCAAGATAATATCTCCCTGAATGAGTCAACCATAGTGTCTACACCTAAATCACTACCTAGAAGTCTCTTTTTCCGGTTCTGACGACAGGGGAAGAAACAGCTTGTTGTGTCATTGTTGAATTTCATAAAGCTTTCTGTCAGTCAAGGCTGCTGTTAAGGAACTGCTGAGGCAGATACATCAAATCTCTGCAGCCCAAAATACAGAGCGACGCCAGTGATGGCTGCCATTCTGCTCTGTCAGAATGCGATGAAAACATATTTCTGTGAGCGCCAGCATGCGTCTGCATATTTATCATGGCATTTGTGTGTCTAACTTGTTATATTTTCTGTCAGAAACTGCATTTATTCCGATAAGGGGCCTCTTCACTCTGCAGGAGTCCGACGGTCTGCTCTGATTCTGTAAAATTCACGAAGAAGCGGTTGATTATAGAAGGAAAAGATGTACAAGCATGCAAACATTAATCAAGCTGAGTGGTTTAGAGCTTATTAATGTCTTTCTCTGTTCATAGTGGAAACTAGTTTGCCACTTTAATAATATTGAATTAAAAGATTAACCCCTCAAGGGTACTTTTGTCTTCATCGCATTCTCTCTGTTCTTCTTTCACCTGCAGTTTCACTTCAAACATTTTTGTTGCTAGTAGCAACCAATACAAGCCCAGATCCAAAGCAGTTTAACCAGCAGTCAAGTCTCATTTATTTCTTATTCCATAACACAAGGTTGTGCAATAGCATGCAAGCTGTGGCCCTTATTGCTGTCACAAAATACTCATTTACACAGTACAGTGTCTGGCAGCCTGAAGAAAGAAGCTGCTCCGTAGTTCTTTATCACTCGACGGTCTGTAGTAAATGGGTCATATTTAGGCTGTGCTGGTTCCTGAGCTGATGTGCTATAAATGGGTTCCAGTGATGTTTTCAGGGTTTTAATCTCTTGCTGCAGAGCCCTCCTGGTCTGAGCTGTGAATAACTCAAGCTTATTTGAATCTCACCAACTTAATTTCTTTCTATTGCTCCTCTGTAAAATTTGTAGCAGTATTATTGCCATCTCCATTTCTTTGAGGAATTAATTTGGGGTTAAATACAACAAATACCCAGGCTGGGTTTTGGGCACTGCTGTCTTGAGTGGCCTACATAACTGCAGTGTAAACTGCAATGTCTATAGCGCTGACTGTGACTGTTGTAGAGATGGTTAGATTAAAACTTCAGACAGCTGATAATAAAGGTGCCAAAGCCAGATGTTTTACTTCAGATTACATCATACATTCAACATTCACTTGTGCCTATAATATCATTCAGAGACAGAGAAAAACATGACTATCTGCCACATGTTTGTGATGAAGTGTTGTGTAATGTAATGTTATTCTACTCTCTTCTTAGCTTGATAATGTAACAGCTTCATATCTAAATTATAAATTAGTAATGCTATAATTTGCGGCCTGTTTTTGGGTGTGTCTGTCTGTGTCTATTTGCACACCACTTCATTGCTCCAATTGTCCTTGAAACCTTTTAGAAAACTTATTGGGTGTACTGGTTTGAAACTGGTTCCATAAAAATTCATAAATATGTGCAGATTTTCAACAAAAAACAAGAAATATTGCACCAAGTAGTAATATTCCCTGCTGTCCAGTCTTCTTCCCTTGATCTCTTTGGCACTCGCTCCTCTGGAGTTTAGGGTGGGAGAATTAGCATAGTGAGCTACCAGCTGGAGTGTCCATTGACCAGGTGTTGGATGAAGCTTTGGCCACCAGGAGCCTGAACCTTAGTCGCAGGAAGCTGAGTCACTTTTATTTGTTAAGTTTACTGCAACGAGCTCGATGCTGAGGAACCCATTACCTCAAGGTACATTCCATTTATTCTCAGAAGGGCAGAAACTCTGATTTGCCTTTTGAAAATGTCATACAAAACGGCCCAGATGTCAAAACTGTTACTCAGGAACTCAGAGGGACCCACTGGTATCTGAAGCATTGTCAACTTGGATATGACTTCATTCCCGTCTCAGACATCCAAGGTGAATGGATGCCAGATGCTAATGTGCTGCTACGATCTGTTTTTTTCACACCAGACTAACTGCTCACTTGTTCTTTTCCTTGGGACTGAATGTCTTTCATTTATGTGATACCTTGTTATTCTGTGAATAATTATACATTGAATTTGGAAGTTAAAATGTGATTCATGTGCCCCCTGAAGTAGTAAATTGAACAGTTTAAGTGATCATACTTCACCAGCAAGTGCAGATGATTGTATTCTCTCCTTACATTGTGCTTGCTCTCACTGCCTTTAGGGCAACCCTTTCCTCTGCTTGTATTTCTTCCTCTATCCAGTGAATTAAAAAAGTCTCTCTTCAGTTTTACCCTTTCCTTTGCAATAACTGTAGCAGCTGTTGAAACCCGGCCTCTGATGGTCACACGGTATGTGTAGTAGACTGCTGAATCACAAAAATCAAATTTTTTTACCTTTACTACAGCTATAATTGGTGTGTGTCTGTCTCAATTTGCACATCACATTGTTGCTCCAATCGTCCTTGATACCTCTCAGAAGACTCCCTGGGTGTGCTTGTTCAAAACTAGTGCCATAAAAAAAAACATAAATATGTACAGATGTTCCATAAAATCCAAAAATATTGCGCCTTTCGCTTCAGTTTGCCCCACTCCTTGTCCCCATCCCCCATTACGTGACTTTCCCTGTATAACACATACGCTCACTGCTCACACAACATAATTAACTTAATCCCTTAATGGGAAGCACAAAATACTGAGTAAACTTTGTCACATTGTAGACAAGATTCTTACAATGTCCAGCAGTAACGGCTCATAGATATACAGAAACAGAATCTATCCCTTTACAGCGAGAAAAACACACGATAAAATCTAACTCACGGTGTGTGCTGTCTGCCTAATAGTCATCATAATCCTGATATCAGATGACAGTAAAGTTGCACCAAACAAAACTAGCAACTCTTGACCTCATTTATTCCCAAAAGCATGCTAACTCAAAAACTGTATCAACAAAAAAAAAACACAGAAGATGCTGATGATCTCTAACGCAGCAAATTTTGTGTTGGATTCTGTTTCCCTAGATCTGTCATGGGTGGTGTATCGAAGCAGGATCACCCTCTGTATCTCTGGTAGACTCAAAAAAAGAAAAAAACAAGCCCACCTACATGATCCTTTGGTCTGTTTTAGCTGTGTATTACTTCAGTAAAACATTCAAGGGCTTCATTGGCTATCTGCAGATTTACTCTGGCACACTTCTGGCCAGAGACAAGCGCTTGTATTTTTGGAGCACCCCTCTCTTTCTCTCTCCTTCTTGGATTGAGGTGACAGCATGTCTGAGAGATGGAAATGTAGCCACTGCTTTTATTTAGAAAACACCACACCAAGGAACTTGGTGTAACTGTGCTATTTCTTTTTTTACAAATATTTGATCATGAATATTATTCAAATACTGTCTAATAAAAAAGGCACCTTCTTGAGAGGTTTTGGTTTTTAAAATAGGACTAAAACATCCAAAATGTACCACAGATTCTTTTGTTCAAGTAAACTATCATTCCTAATTTTTTTATTGAAAACATTCAAACTTAAGTCATTTGGTTTCCAATTAAGATGTGTCCTATTACACTGATTAGTCAAACAATAAATGGCACTGAATGTCTACACTCAGTTTCAAATTTGGGTTTTGCCTGTGCAGACTGCATTTATAGTTAGAGGTGTAACCAACATGAAGAGTGAAAAACAAGCGATTGAGAAGCTGAGAGAAGATGCGAAATCAATCAGAGCCATTACACAAACGTTGGCCATCCAGTACAGCCACTTGGATTGTCCTGAAGAAGAAAAAAAACACTGGTGTAGGTATCACCATCTACATCCTCAACCTCCAGATGACAGGAGTTAAGGATCACCGTCTACTGTTCACAGAAGACTTCATGAACAAAAGAACAGAGGATACACCAGAAGATTCAAACCATTAATTAGCAAGAAGAAAAAGAAGGCCAAGCTGGAATTTGCCAAAATCTACTGAGACGAGCCTCAAACATTCTGGGACAAAGTTTCATGGACTGCCGAGACAAAGATAAACCTTTATCAAAGTGGTGCAAAGGCTAACGTCGGGAGAAATAATGGATCTGCTCATGATCCTAAACCTACGAGTTCATATGTGAAACAGAGCGGAGGTAATGTCACAGCTTGGGCTTGCATGGCGTCTTTTGGGACGGGCTCATAACACATGATGGCAGCAGCAAAATAAACTCAGAAGTCTACAGAAACATTTTGTTTGCCAATATAAAGAAAGATGCAACCAAACTGATTGTGAGATCCTTCATCATGCAGCAAGATAATGACCCAAAACACACTGGCAATACAACAAAGGTGATCATGAGGGGCAACAAGTGGAAGGTTTTTAGACTGGCCAAGTCAATCTCCAGACTTAAACCCTATATAGAGCATGCATTTTACCTGTTAAAGAGGAGACTGAGGGGAGTAACCCCCCAAAACAACAACTGAAAAAGGCCACGGTGAAAGTCTGGAAAAGCATCACAAAAGAAGAATGAAAAAGTTTGGTGATGTCAGTGGGTCACATGATTGATGCAGTCATTGCAAGTAAAGGATGTGGGACTAAATGTGAAGTCTTATTCACTTCATTCTATTTCAAGTCTATCTGTTCATAGATTTATGCTCACCTAAAAACGTGTTGTTTTGTTTTAGAATAATGCTATCTTCTGTGGTGTGTATCAGATCCAGATGTAAATACCTGGAAACAAAAGCTGAAATGTTGATCTCTTGTCTCATATTCATGTCGCACCCAAATGTTTTTTTGTCGATTTGAGGTATTATTCATTAATTAGTAAGAAGCATTTAGCTCCTTGCCAATGTCTGATTTGAGAGGGCAAAATTTTCTACATGTAAAAAACAAGTCACTTCCTTTTTTGAAGAAGGGTCAACAGGTCAAAAAAATCAATATGGCCTCATAACCAAGGTTTGTGTCATGCATGTTCTAGGGGGTTCTCTGGAGGATTAAGTTTAGTGTTATTTTCAAGAAACATCCAGTGATCCATATCAGTATCTAAGAGTCTATTTACACTTGACCTTTCAAGAGTCTTGTATGTGATGAGATTTGAGGCGATTAGCCACATATACGACTCCTCTCTCCTTCCAATCCTGACCTCTCCAGGCTACACAAACTCTGATACAAATAGGTAATATAAATACACTCATGATGGCTTTAATGTATCAAGAGCAGGAAAATGTGTTTGCATATTCTCAGAGTCTCTCGTAGAAGCAGGAGGAATGAAAGCATAATTTACGATGCATCTTAAGCTTAACTTTAGCTTCCATTAAAAGAAGGAATAATGTGAAGGCTAATTTGAGGGATTATACAGGTCACCTCTCTCTAAGTTCACATTTGCCACACAGCTTTGCTCATTCCTCTGTGCTGCTTCAAACCCCATTATAAGGGGTTCAGAAGTGAAACGTCCTACCCCCCCTTCATTAATTCTTGTTCATTTGGTAATCCTTCCTGTTTTTACCATGTCAAATACAGATATAACTTAGAGATATACAACCGGGAGTCTGAAGAGCGTTTGGTTAATTTGGAAAATTGACCGGATTTCTATGCCTTTCTGACTTCCTGCTAGGCTCATCTGCTTTGTGTATCACGATTCATGACGTGGTTGTACAGTGGCTCTGTCAAAAATAGACCAGGTGTGTATTCACATTAAAGCAGAGAGCTGCTTCTGGGAGGCTTGAGAAGTGAGCAGTCGCACATCTGGTGGCATTAAGTGGAGTGGCTGTAATCATTTCTGGCAGCGCATCGCCGGACAGACGCATGCATTTAAACATCTTTTAAACATCTGGCATGAATTTCTCTCAGGAGACTGTTTGAGGATGTGCATTTCAATTGATTCAACATTTCCCTGTCATTTGCTCTGAGCCCTTTTTGAGCACAGATTACTATTGAATCTGCCAGGATGCATGCTGTGAGAACCAGCATTTGGATTTCACACTAGGAGGTATTTTAAGAAGTTTCTTAAGCAAAAGCTATTCTCCCCTGATACTAAGGTACACTTTGGCAACACTTACCTTTTTTTATAAGACCAGTCTGTCCTAAAACTGTTGCAAAATACAATGCAAACCTCCAGTGGATAATGCTAAACAGCTAGAGACATGAAATAACCCTTCAAGCAGAGATCACTTAACCAGCATTCCCTCAGCACATGCTCATATCGTTTCTTTCCCTTATGGTCACACAAGACTGAATATATTCAAAGAAAGCATTTTGAAAGCTCCACCTGCAGGGCTGTTTTCTTACTGCCTGTACTGTATATTGCTGCCATCTGAGGTTGTCTCTTGCTGGATGTTTTAACCTTTCAAGCCGGCTGCAGCCCCAGAAGAGCCCCTAGCTTCAGGCTTGCACCTGCGCACCGACTGAGAGTCGGTACAACAGCAGCAGCAGGGGCCCCAGTCCAAAAGCACAACAGGACACCTCTAACACATGCAGGTACACACAAAAGCACTGAAGGATTCACGTACAGTCATCTGACTCAAATAAGCAATACTGGCAAGTTCAGTTAGCAGTGACTTCAAAAAGCTAAGTGGGCTCTACCCTGCCCTCATCACCATTTTACCAGCACATTTCTAGCTGCTCTCTGGTAACAGTGTTACCATGGCAGCCATGGAAACAGAGAAGATTTTTCCCCACTCTGTCCCACTGGAATTCTATCAACCAAAGCTATTCTTTCTGCTGTCGTGTCTCTGTATCCAATGGAACCTTTATTCCACAGCATAAACCTCAGTGTACCCAAGCTTGACATGATCAAAACGGTCAATGGTGCCTTTAATTTCTACAGCAAAGTCTCACCATCATTTCAGACATGCCAGTCACAACACGAGATGCCTATTTGCATGTTGTGCTTTTTAACAGTTACTCATCTTTCCTCTTTGTTTTTGCTGTGCCATTTCAGATATTCCTTATGTCTTGTCAAATATTGGATATGACTAGTGAGGTATAACTTTCCATTCTTTTTGATACCATGTGATTTCTTATTTATTTTAGTGATCACCTGTATTTAAAGGAGCTGTGCATCAGTCTCTGTTATGCCAATCATTTGATTCAGTTTTCTTAATTGCAAGGAGTGTAACGATCCATCCATTTATATCGATACATTGATTGCCTGATTGATTATCCAATCAGATTGACAGAAAATCAAAACATCATCAACACTGTCACCTTTAAGCAACACTTTTATTTTGAAGTTCCTCCTGCATGCTCGTGGACAGCTTCCACCCAGCAGCCCGTCCTCAACAAGATAAATGGCAGTTGCTAACACTTAGCCGCCAAAATAAAGAGGATATCCACTCCTCTCTCGGCTATGTGTGCATGTTTCGGACAGGGTCTACACCAGGGTGGGCCAACCTATGTCTCCATTTTTACCCGTATGCGAGCACCCTGATCATTTGAGGATAAAAAACGTTTCCCCTTGTTATGGCTTATAGCGCAACTGGAGTCTGATACAGGATCTGTGGATGGACAGAGAGGGAAAAGTCTGCTGCTGCATGTCTCCTTTGATATTCTTATTGAAGCCAGACGTCTCACGTCAGATTTATAATAAAGATAAACAAAATTCTTCCAACCTCAATTCAAGAAGGACAGCTGCTCTCTGTCAAGTCCCTCCCCTTCTCTCTTGTTATGAGGCTGCTCATAATGAGCGATCATCCCTTGAAATTGACTGAAACCTTGTCCCAACTTGTCACCAAAAAAAGATGTTTTTATGATGTTTTAAAGATGTTTTCTCTTTGTTAAAAAGACTGTTTTTATAAATATAGAAACTCTACAGAAATTAAATTGCCAAAAGAACATTTTTTTTCTGTAACTGCGTGAAATTTGTGTCCATATCACATCCAATTGTTGTCCATAATATTACCTTGTGTCATGTTGACACAGGTGATTTATACCCCTTTTTATTAATATATTAGGCTACTTTTAATTAAGGTAGACAAGCAGCCGTAAAAGCATGTAAATGTATTTACTGTGTTAATCCACATGATGAACTACACACAGTAAATACTCAAATAATAACCAAAGCCTCTTTTTACTTCACCACAAAAGATACCAGGCCTTTATATGAAGCCTTGTATTTGTATAAATGTCTTTATGCAGTCAACAACTGGTGGGCAAATCAAATAGCGACGTGAGCTTCAATAGAAATACACTCTGTATTTTTAACTGGAGCTTAACTGAAAATAAAAGGACACTGAAAAGCAAAAATAATAATAAAAAAATCAAAATAAATGATCCTCTTTCATAACAAAAGGTTTGCGTTTAAAGAATACACAACAGACAGCTTTTGTTAAGGGAACAAACGTCCTTTTTAACAAGTTCAATAAAAGATTCGGTTAGGTTTTGAACTTTTTCTTCATCAGAATGTTTTTTTACTGCCTTCTTTTCTAACTTTCTCTGGCTAGCTTCATATCTCTGTTTCTGTCTGCAAGACTCCTGAGTGTTGTCGTGCTCATACGCAAGCCTCATCTGAGAAGGATTTGATCATATGTGAAGAGTGCTACCGTAAAGACAAGAGAAGCTGTGCAATTTTAAGAAAGACTACTGCTGAAAAGCATGACGAGCAGCTCTGTTTGAAGGGTAAACGGATTGTCTGTTTCTATGATAGGTCTAGCCAAGGAGGGAAATGTAAAAGGAACATCAGTATATATGGATTATGTTCTGCCTCTGCATCGATGCAGAATTGTCCATGAAGTTATTATATTCATCACCTTTTGAAAGACTGACATTTCAATAATACTTCATATTTCAGTCATATTTTTAAGCAAAAGCTTCTGTGGGCTAAAGAGAGAAGGCATCAGATGTTTTTGGTGCCATTTTCAGTTGCCAGCATGTGTGAAATTAAATACAGACAGTGGGCAGGAGTTTGCAATCATTTTTGTAATAGCAAGTAAAGAATTAGTCAGTGTTGGCTGCCTGTGACTTCAATTTTTTTGGCCTTGCATCGGAGGAAGACATTGTTGAGTTTTTACCAGAGCTGTTCTGAAGTTTAAATCTGCAGTCCCTTTCCCATTTCTTAAATTGTTGTATTTGCATGTTTATCTTCGTCTCATTTGCATTTCTACTCTGTCAGGCTATAATTTCCTCTCAATTAGTTGCACTTAAGTTACTGTATGATGAGTAGCATAACAATAAACAAGTCACAGCAGCTGAGTATTTGGCACCTCTGTGTTCCTTTTTAAGGTGCACTCGGTAGCTTTCCAGATACTGAGAGCCCTTATCTCCAACTCTTCACAGCCAGGCTCTGCCTAATGAAGGTGCTCACATCTACTCACGACCGCTTTTGTTTCACAACAATTAGTATTAATTCTTGTTTATCTTAAAAGCAACAGTGGTTGGAAATCCCCACAGTATACAATATGTACTTATAAGGAAATAGCTTTGTTCCCTGAGGCCCTCTCATTCACTCCATCGAACAGTGTGTACCCTCTTAAGTTAATATGTCTCCTCTCACAATTTCCAGATAAAAAATATGTAAGTGGGGTGGACTTATGAAGTACAAATGCATAGCACTGCTGTTTGGTAGAGTAGAGGAACATTTGAAAATACTATTTTTTTCTGAAGAGAACCATACACTTCTTTTAAGCTGTGCTGTCCTTGTTTGTAAAGGAAAATAGCAATTGAGAAAGCAAAGTAAGCAAAACAGATTTGTGTACAGATATATACACAGATCAGACCAGATACATAACATTATGACAACCCATGCAATCTAAGGTAATCCAAAACACCAGTTCAACTAAATACAACCTCTACAAAGCTTCTTTTTTCAATTTTTGTTTAGACAGAGTGATAAATGACAGACAACAGCTCAGTCTGAATGCTGTTTCACTCCAACACTAGAGAAAGGCCAGGTAACAAGCCAAACATCAACCATTTGTGTCAGTGTAATTTACGTGAAGCAAACAGGTAAAACATGCTTTCTTTCGGTCCTGTTTGCTGTCTGTAATAACAGCAACATGAAGCGAGTGTGCTCACTTTGCGAAGAGTTTCTGTCGGCCTGTTTGCAGTTTTAACACAACTCCTGTGCTGGAGTTGACCAACTCAGTTGGGGACTCATTATAACAACTTAAACAACTATTTTAAGGTGTATTTGAAAGACTGCTGCATCACTGATTACTAAATATATTACGATGAGGTCCAGCTGATCAGATATTGTTGTGTGTGGGACTTTAGGGAGACTGTGAAGAGTGGAAACAGAGCCAGAGGGGAAGAAACATCTTGCAACGGAGCCAAAGAAGTTCACCTTTTAATTGATTTATTTTTATCAGAGATCAGTCAAATAAAACACTTGTAGAGAAAATTAGTCAAATGCTAAACATGGCGATACTTGGTCAACTCCTACTGGAGTGCAATTTTTTTTTAATTGTTTGTAATATTTTCTCCCCATCCTGTGTGCAAACAGAGAGGGTAAATATTAGGAACACATCTTTTTTTCTCTCTGTAGATTACATTCACCATCACACCAAAGCAAATTCATCCTAATGAGAAAAGCAAAAAGGCATTAAAGACACAACCAATTTCAAACATGCTAGGTAGTGCCACACTGTCTGTTCTCCTTAACCTTGCCTGTCCCTTATTTAGTTTATCTTTAATTGATCTTTACCTTTGAGCCTGCATCACCAAACAGCAAAGCCTGTCAGTCCTTGATACTGGTGGCTATAATGAGGCAGGCAGCCAAGACCATTGTGATCATAACCCTCCATGGATGGCTGCATCTGTGCTTCATTCTGCTAGAAAGTCTGTCCAACCGACTGTAGAGAACAGAACAGAGAAGTCCTACTTTTTGAACCGTAAGGAACGAGAGAGAAGCTAACAGCTGAGCGATCTGACCTTCAAACTAATTTCTCTGCTTGCATTATGTCTTTAGCATGTGTAAACCCTTAAAGTGGCTAATGCAGTTTCTAGTAGCTGCTTATTAATAAAACAAATGTGAGACAGAGCAAGCACTTGCTCCGATATGCATGCATTTTCCTCTTTTAGCTTCAGTAGAATTTAAAAGATATTGTCACATCTGAAGTGCAAATTGAAAGTCCTCGCTCATGTTTTCAAAAATCACCAAAGTAATGGCCTGTGTTCAGCGAGCGCTTTTACGCCCCACACTCACTTTTTTTTTTAATCACACCGAAAAACAATTTGTCTAAAATGCTGTTGTTTTTCTCTGTTTGAAAGGCAAACAGCTGGTGCTTTGTATTCTGCACCAGATACAATGTGAGAGCTTTGCCCAAGAGTGAGAGAAAGCCAAGATGTGGTAGTGGTGGGTGGGATCTCACTGCAGGGTCAGAGAAAGGCTAGAGATTATGTTATAGATGGTGCTAAGTCATATATGAATGATGCCTCAATGCAGCAGGAGTTCTCTGGTTGTCTGTTCTTCGTCATGAGTTAAAATTAAAGCAAATAAGTCCAAAAATAAGAATAACAACCAGAGGTATAAACAGAACTGAAGGATAAGATAGTAAGACACTTAGAGGGCATTGTGACAGTCTTACAAGCAATGTGTTTTATAATTTATACATAACAGAGTCCCCACCATCCTCTGCCTTCCATAACAGTCATAATGTTTAACCTGGAACCACGTTTTCCAAGGACTCAGACCTGTTACTTATCTGTGTGTTGACAGGTGGATTCCTGAGACTGAGCAGACGTACTCCACTACACACATTAACACAAACACATGCACATTTCCCTCTCTGAGGCTGATTAGAAGGATAACTGTCCGCTCACTCTCAGCGGAAGGACGACTTTTTATGCAGCCAAGCTATTGCACTGTCACAAGGGTCGTTCTCAGAAGTGTCCAGAACAATGCTGCTGCTGTGGCTTAATTTTCTGTCTCTGAAGCCACCATATCAAGTGTTGTAATACATGTGTGTGTGTGTCTATGAATACTGATGCCCAGGCAGTGGCCCTCTGCTAGCTGTCGCGTTCCATCTCTGAGGAGGAAACTGCACCAACTGCAGGTCGGTGTCATGCATCAGAAAGGGTATTGGGGTGCATGTGTGCTGGAAGCTAAACAGGAGCTCCTATGGACCTTTTGCATGTTACGTCACAGTTCATTACATCCAAAAAGACCTTCTATGTATAGAAAGTGAGGGCAAAATAAACACTTGTGTTTACAAATTCCTTAAAAATAAGACACCCTTTTGCAGCTATAGCCTCCCTGGAGTGTTTTTGTGTGAATTTGTGCCCATTCATTCTGTAGAGCATTTATGAGGCCAGGCACTGGTGTTGGATGAGAATGACTGGCTCACAATCTCCATTCCACTTCATCTCAAAGGTGCTCAGTGAGGTTGAGGTCAGGGCTCTGTGTGAGCCACACTGAACTCATCAAACCATGTCTTTATAGTTCTTGCTTTGTGCACTGAGGCATGGCCATGTTAGAATAGAACTCAATCTTCCCCAAACTGTTGCCACAAAGTTGGAGGCATAGCATTGTCCAGAATATCTTGGTATGCCAAAGCATCAATATTGACCCTGATTGGAGATAAGTGGCCTAGCCCAAACCCTGACTAACAGCCCCAAACGGTTATCACTCCTCCACCAAACTTCACAGTTGGTACAATGCAGCCCAGCAGGTAACGTTCTCCTGGCATCCCCCAAACCCAGACTCTCCTATCTGACTGCCAAACAGAGAAGCGTGACTCATCACTCCACATAACACGTTTCCATTGCTCCACAGTCCAGTGCTGTTGTACTTTATTACCCTCCATCCAACACTTGCCTTGGACTCGGCATGCAGCTGCTTGACCATGGAAATCCATTCCTTTAAGCTCCTAATGCACAACATTGATCCCAGAAGAACTTTGAAACTCTTTAGCTATGGAATCAGCAGAGCATGATTTCGCACTTTAGCAGTCATTGACCCCGCTCTGCGATTTTATGTTGTCTTCAACGACTAATTTGTGAAATCTGGACATACATGCCAATGAGATGTTGGATGTTAAGGTTTTAACAACTGAAAACTATGCAGGAAAATCAACAGCATGGAAGGATTTTGTCTGAGTCATTGATGCAAAAAAATTATAAAGCAGAACCTTTGGGACTGCAGACTGCACTAGCTGATCTTTGGTTTGATTGGTCTATTTTGACATTTTGATGACACATTAAACTAGAAGGTATTCATGTGGAAAGCTGTATGTAGGCATCGGGGCTTTTGTTTGCTTTAAGATCACTTCCTGTGTCACTAACTGTGTCCCTTTCTGTTACTTTAATTGCTCCAAAATACACCTCCAACATAATAATGGACCAAAAAGTGTTGTAGTCAACACTGGAGTAATTAACATGTCATTAAAAGAAAAATCATCAAGATAGAAAAACAGGTCTTTGACTCCTGGATGTTTGACTTTTAGGGCATTATTTTTGAGGATTAATGCCCATGGTGCTATGAACCTGTCACTTTACCCCCATAAAATAGAACCCTTAATCTTAATCCACAGATTCAGTCATAGTTTGGATGATGCCATCCACAGGAAATGAAAATCTTCTCTCATATTAATAAAGATCTGTGTTCTCAAATTTATCTAAAGTCCACATTAGCTGACTATAAATGTCAAATATTGTGAATCATGAGCGGAAAAGGAAAGGTCAATTTGAGATGAAAATCTTATGCACATTGTATAATGTATGCACATGTATAGACAGGTGGGCATTAGTATGCATTTATGCAGCAGATATGCATCAACAGCACCAGCCATCAATTGTGTTCTTTTAAAAGGTATTTATACCTGTATTGAGATATCAGTGAACACAAACTAAAATAGATGCAAAAGGCAGGAGAAGTCTTCAGGTTTGGCTGGAAAGAGTAGAAATGTCATGTGGCTGATGCTGCAAAGGGTTTTAAGATGCAACACACGGCCTTAAAATTATGTCATCGCTTGTGATGCCGTGCAAATCTTCCTAGTTGTAGCAGTTATAATATCAAAAAACAAATGGAGATGAGATTGAAGCGTTCAAGGTCTGATGAGCTGTACTAGTTGGTTGATTCAAGTCAATAGAAGAGGCAAGAGGTGCGTCGGATAAAGACCTCCCTGATGGAGAAACACTTAGCTTCATTGTTGACTGAGCTCAGGTGGCTTAAACCAAACTCTAATTTGTGGTTGAGAGCACTATAATTTGTTAGAGTTGCTGTATAATTAAGTGTACCTGCACTGTAAATCCCTTGTTTCCCAGAAACAGTTGAATTATCTGTTTGTTATTGTACCATTGGCTCAAGTGCTGTAAGTCCTCTGAGACACATGGATGCAACAATACTTTCAAAGTAATCTTTGATTGTTGTTAATTGTATGTTTGTGCAGGGTAAATCCCAACTAAGATGCACACTTACTTCTTATGTTTGCTTTTTCATAGCTGGCAGTCTATTGGTCATTAGGTATGAACACGTTTTTTCTCATGATCACACTAATTTGTGATCCAAATTTTCTAAAATCTGTTGATTTTTCTTTGTAATTGCACTGTTTACCGGACTTTCTGCAACAGTAACTTTTGATAGATATCACTTTCGCCCAGTTTGTCCTGTGACTTCTATGATTATAACATACAAGAGTAATTCTGTTTGTTCAGAACAAAACTAATTTTACTCTGACTTGTTTGGTGGAAAAAAGAAAAGTTTGCGATATCAGCTCTCATCCTTTTAATTCAGTTTCCAGCCAATTAAATACCACCGTTCTCTTTGCTGTGCTTGTTTTTTCCCCTGCACCTGCAGACTCGTGCTCTCTTAAACAGCTGAAACCTAATTCTCCAATGTGCATGAGAGCATGAAGGGGAGGGCGTGTCTGCGTTTAAAAAAAAGACCAGCCTACGCTGGACATTGATCATGAAAATATATACCTGTCAAACCTGAATGCACCAAGAAAAAAATCTCAGCGAGCGTGGAGGTGCATGACAGGGTTTGATGAAAAGAGAGAAATATGTGTGTGTTTGTTTGCCTGCTGCTGGCAAACACCCAACAGTATACTTGATAGAGAGATCTAAAACAGGATTAACTTTCAAGTGCACACTGCCTCTAACCTTGTCTGGATCCCCCTCTCAGTGTTTGGGAGGCCCAGCACTGCCCAGAGGGAAAAATGACATTGCCATTATTCTTTGAGGATTATAACCAAGTCAGAAATGTGCCTAAGATATGATCCTGATTGAGCACACAGCTGGATTTCTGCAGCGATGTCTGGGACTGCTTTCCATCACTATCATTAAGATGGCACACACAGATAATCAGTCTCTCTGATTATGTTAGTTTTGACTGGCAG
Source organism: Cheilinus undulatus (assembly GCF_018320785.1). Taxonomy (NCBI): domain Eukaryota; kingdom Metazoa; phylum Chordata; class Actinopteri; order Labriformes; family Labridae; genus Cheilinus; species Cheilinus undulatus. The sequence continues at coordinate 34,168,173 of NC_054870.1, read as the reverse complement.
TGACCTCACTGTGCGATAGAGAGAAACGACAAAACTACAATGGGATTCACCACACTCGACTGAGTAATGTGCTTTTTGTGTTTGTGTGCAGTTCTGGTACCTTATTTAATTAATCATGATTTTACTTTTTAAATTTGGGTTTGAATTTCTTATAAGTGGTAAAAGAGGAATGTGAAAGCTCATTCTTGACCTTGAATTTTCAGTTAAAAGAAGATCCACTTTTCTGCAGATCTCGGTCTTTTCTTACAAAATTAAATCCATAAGAAAAGCTGATAAGAGGACTCTTTTGTAGCTCTGTATTCTATTACAGAAGATTCTAAACCTTGAAAAGCATCCGAATGAGACGGACGTACTTGTCAAGTCAATCTTCACAGAGAAAGTGAGGCTGTTTAGTCAACTGAGATGAATCAATGTAGCTGAAAAATGATCGAGGATATTGAGGAGTATATTTACAGCAAATCAGTTCACAAATACTTCAATAGCTTTTTAACAACTGGAAATATTTTCATGGCTGAAATGTCAGGTACAAGTAAAACATTTCTGCTCTGCTCAGTTAAATGTCAGAATAAGCTGCGTTTTTGTTTTAGACTGTTTATTCAACAGGAGAGAGTGAGGATGTTGCAATAGGTTGTGGGAAAAATACAAAGTTTTTTGATTTCTTATGTTTTATTAATTCCAAAATTAATCTAATTTGAATCTATCACCTGTGTTAATATGCAGAGGTGGAAAAAAATACTGATGCTGTGTTATACAGTGCTTAACTAATTTATGAAACCACCTTAAACCTAACCAAAGTAAGGTTTATGCCACAGCTGCCCTAAATTAAAAGCATTGCTAATTACCAAAATCATTTTTTATGTTTCTGCAATGGTTAATACACCAATATGTAGAAGCTCTTTAACCCAAATGATATTTTTAATATTAAAATATCATTATTATTCTTATCCATGAATTTTCAAATTTACTGATTTACAAAAAACTGAAAAAATAGTAAAGCACATTAATATTTCTTGATTAATATGTCAAATTACAGTTATTTACTTGCATTCCTGAAAAATTAGTTTTAGTGGTTGAATGTTATGCTTGATTCATTTCTGACTTCTCAGAGAAGCCCAGTGAGACGGCTCAAATTTGGGTGAATTCAGTAAAACGTGGAGAGCTCACTGAAAATGAAAGAGTCTGTATTAAAGCACTTCATGATGCTGGATGGTCTTTGAGACAAATATGACAGGTGGTCTAATAAATTTGTTAAGCACTGTATATACATGTGGACTATAATGATATTCTTAGCTGGCAAAGGAGGGTAAGAAAGTAACAAAGTGAAAATACTTAGTTACTGCACTTAAGCAGATTTTTTAGGTATCTGTAATTTCCTTGAGTATTTATTTTTCTGACAACTTTTTACTTTAACTCCCATCATTTGAACACAAATATACCTTCTACTCCATCCACGGTCAAACATTATACGTAGAATATGTGTATTATATTTGTATGAACACTGGCAAGAACTTCACCTACACCCCAGCATTCTCCTTTATAGCATAAAGCACCCTCATTCAAATTCATGCTACTCTGGATTAATTGCTTTTGAACTAAATTTATTGTATTCAATAAGAATCAACAGAAATGTATCTATACATATGGGGGTTTCTAGCATGCACTGCTTTCCTCAAGCATGCTGACTGACTGGCCCAGGAGCATCTTTTTAGCTGAGCTTTCCACACCAAACTGGAAACTGGATATCCATTTTGCCATAAATGGTTAAATATATGTCAGGAGTATTCCTGCATGAAGTAGGTTTTAAAGTGTGTTATTTGAAAAACTTTTCTCTTTTCCACTGTATTTATGCAGTTGATGTGATGCTTACTTCTGCAACCTGCTGCATGCTTTTATGTCACAGCATGATGAATTCCATCCTGTGATGCTGTCAAGTCCAGCTCTCCATGAAACAGTGACATTTTGATTCTATAAACGAATATTTCTTCACTGAAGGCCACTGTCCCTCTCTGTTGTCCGTCTGCAGACAACAAAAAAATACCAATTTTGTCTCACTTCCCTGGAGGTGGCTCCCTCATTTTGCTGTCACTACTGTCCCGTATTTATCACCTCTCTCTTTTGTCTCTCACCCCCACTCGTTTTTTCTTCCACTCTCGGGCCAGCTTCCCCTCAATTGTTGTCATGTGAAAATGATGTGATATGGATTTGATGGCGAGCGGGACCCTTTTTTTGTACGCTTGTGCAATATTTTTCTCTCAGGCAGAGTTTAAAACCCCACCTCATTTACCAAGACTGGCAGAGCCAAACCCCCTGAATGTGACCATAACTCTGCAGGTAAATGTTTGTATCCTGAAACCAAACATAACATATTGATCGCTGAAGCTACACCAACCACCCAGGAGTAAGTGCTACTCCAAGTGCTTGAGTCAAAGCAAGCTTACAGTACAGGATTCATGTCTCTTGGGAGAGTGCAAGCAAGTGCTCACATGTGAAATCACCTGAAGGCTGAAAAACAGAAGGACTGGAGGAAAAAGGATGCTCCCTGTCAGCTTCTGGTGAAAGTCACAAACATGGAAATTAATACAAATTCAACCAGGCCTTGAATTATTTGGCAGAGCTTCTACTTTTTTCTCATCCCTGAAATACACCTGTATAAAACTGTATAATTGGATGAATGCTTGTGTGTTTTGCAAACCTTTTCCTGCATATTTTCTAATACATAGTTCTGTTTTTTCTGTCTATCTGTATCCGGTCTGATTGAGCGCATCATTTATTTGCTGCATTCACACTCCTATTTGTATGCCATTGTTATTTAATAGGAAACAGTGACTTTGCATCTATTCTTTAAATCACAGATTCTCCTCATTCCATTATCATCAACCATTTCCAAAATCAGTTTTTCCCTATTTCAAGGCGATTTGTTTTTATTGATACCACTGGGTTTGACAAACATCTTACAAAGGATTGGAAATTAAATGTGTGACAGATAATCTACCCAAGTATGCATTATCTCTGATTTCCTTGTTGTCAGAGTAACACTGTGTCGTTGTTGAATACAGCTGTAAGTGCAGATTAATTTCCAAAGCCAGCAGGCACAATGTTTACTGCAATAAATCAGTTTCATGCCTCTGACTTTTACCCTCTTCTGATATAAATAGAAACCAAATGATGCCTGAAAGATAAGAAAGACACAATTAAGCATCTCAAACTGCAGCAGGCCTCGGAAATGGTTGCTACTAATTTAAAGTAATTGGAAAATAAAAAGTTATAAAACTGTTATGGTGCGGTGGGAGTAAAGCAGTTGGACTACAACATTTCAAGCTTGTTTTGCTCTCACCAGAACTAATTAAACCTCATGAATGAAGTCTAACAGAATTAAAGTCTAGTTCTTAAACATTTGAAGTCTGAAAATGTTGCAGTGCTAACAAAGAAACAGTAGATGTGATCATTACAGTATCAGCCTCCTCAGTTCTCTGGTGGACAACCTTGAGGTCGTCTTATTTATCTGAGCTACAAACAGTTCCTCACTGTGCATAACTGACTGGATAGTAATGAATTGTTTCCTTGAGTTTTCTGAACAGGTGCAGACAATGCTTTAGCAATAATGTGATTATTTTAGGGGTTTTAAGGATGGAGAGGGGATACTGTTGGCAGTTTAATGGATGAGCTCCTCTGATGCCACATTAGCATGTTAGTCATCTAAACTCCGCCAAGATGTAATTATTAATCAGGCTTATGACTTTGGAGACATTGCAGTGTAAATTAAAATTATACAGAGCCTATTTCCTCCTACAGGGAACAAATTTAATTGGTTGATTGAAGCCAGAATCCTTATGCACACTCATCAGGTTATCATCAACTTTAATACCCATATGTCAGCTGAATTACTGAAACACTCATCCATGTAGGGTTGTTAAGATATAGAATACTGGGTTGATACTTTTATGACCCAATGTTGATACCCATCCAATACCAGATACAAAATAGAAGTGGTTATTTTTTAACCACCAAAAAGTGGTAGCAATTGCCTAAATTTGCTAGACAGGGTCTGAATATTGGATTGTGGGAATAGTGCACTGGCGGACTCAGGATGTTTGAGGGGCAGGGGTAAAATTGATTAAAAGGGCACCTTCATTCTAAAAGTTGTCAGACATTTTAACTGAAATAGTTAGAAATCCTGGTTGCGATTTAAGGATTTTTATTACAATTATACTAACTACCACTCTAGGAAAAAAAGGCAACGAACCATTTAACCATTGATTTACCAAGGATGACTGTGAAAAAGAACTTTACACCAGGAGCTTCTATCACTTCACTGCATTTTCTCTTCGGTTGGATATGTGGTTTCGTCCACTGAGAGGACAGCCTGCTCACTGGAAGACAACCCTGGTGGGCACTCTTGTCCACTGGAAAGGCAGCATGGAGGGCAATTTATCATGAGTTCAGCATTTAAATGAAGCCTGGAGATGCATTGTCACATATCTACTCAGAAAGTACTAAGCTAAATTTTGTCCACATAGAGGGCACTTAAGGGGGAAATTTGTAAAATTTTGTCTGTTTAGAGCACACAAAGTCTAATTTTATCCACTTAAATGCCAAATTTGGTCTACATAGAGGTCACTTAAGAGGGCACAGAGTCAATTTTGTCTATTTAACCCTTTAAAACCTATGGGACTGTCGGCGCTTCCACTTACATATCTATTTTTAACCATCAGTAGAATTGTAACCAAATGAGATAGAGCAATTTATTTATTTATTTTTTTTTTTTTTGCATATAAAACCAGAGGAGTTAAACTAACATTTCATGCATTTATTGTGTTCCAGAGTACTGTTTCCCTCTAGAAATATCTTTCCTTCTTTTGCATAAATGTAGTACAAAGCGCACACATCAAAAAACAATATAATATAATATAATATAATCCAGGCTATAAGTGTGTTGTTTTCTTGCAGGTCACAAGTCACAGTTGTTATTGTTTCATCATGGTCTTCTGCAAACATACAGCGCTAAACAAATTTATTAGACCACCACCCAAAGTAAGGTTTATGCCAAAGTTGCCCTAAATTAACAGCATTGGTTATTACCAAAATCATTTTTTATGTTTCTGTAAAGGTTAATACACCAATATGTAGAAGCTCTGTAACCCAAATGATATTTTTAATGCTAAAATATAATTATTATTGTTATCCATGAATTTTCAAATTTACTGATTTACAAAAAAACTGAAAAATAGTAAAGCACATTAATATTTCTTGATTAATATATCAAATTATAGTTATTTACTTGCATTCCTGAACAGAAAAATGAGTTTTAGTGGTTGAATGTTATGCTTGATTCATTTCTGACTTCTCAGAGAAGCCCAGTGAGACGGCTCAAATTTGGGTGAATTCAGTTTGGAATTCCTCATTCCTGTTCAAAATGGTAAAACGTGGAGAGCTCACTGAAAATGAAAGAGTCCGCATTAAAGTACTTCATGATGCTGGATGGCCTTTGAGACAAATATGACAGGTGGTCTAATAAATTTGTTAAGCACTGTATGTAGGCTCTAAAGTATCTGGCACACTTAGAGATTTGATTTCACTACTGTAAATAGTCTATTTTTTATAAAGATGCTGTCTTTTTTGCACAATTTCATATTGTTTTTGCATTTGCCACGGTTTTTAAAGTCTAGTGTATTTCAAAAATTAAGTTATGAACATACTCAAACTATTATTTTTGTGGTTTGAAATGATCTTGTGCAACTTTTTTACAATCACAAACTTGAGGGATACAGCTATGTCATCTCTGTATTTAGTAAAATATGTAAAAAAAAAAAAAGAAAAAAAAGCTTTTCATTTTTCTTGTGCGTTTTTTTTTTTTTTTTCACTTTTGAGCAATTTAATTTGTTTCCATAGACTTATCACATACATATCATTAACATTTGGGTTCTAGGGGTTTTATTGATGTATTGCCAATTTAATTTAAATACTCAAAAAATGGCATTAAACATGTAAAAATGTAAATATATGCTCTGGCAGACCTGTTCTATGGTAGGTCATTAGGGGTAAAAGGCGCAAGTGGGGGCTTATTGTCAAATTTTGCACACACAGAGATAAGATAAGCTATTCCTTTAGTCTCATAAGGGGATATTCCAAATTTACAGCAGCAAGAGTGGTGTAAACAAAGCACTCAATTAGACACAAAGAAGGCATTAAGCTGAATTTTGTCCATATAAAGGGGACAGAAGAGTTCACTTTGTCACATTTTGTCAAATTGTTGGGCACTTGAGGGGGAAATTTGTCATATTCTATTCTATTCAGAGGGCACTTAAAGCACACTAAGCCCAATTTTGTCCTCTTGAAGGACACCACTTTTTCAAATTTTGTCAACTCATCAGACAGGGCACTTCATTCTGTTTATTTACCATAGTGGCAATACAAGAAGGCACTGCAGCAATTTTTCAAACAGAGTAGGGGTACCAGCCCCCCTGCCCCCCTCTGAGTCCACCAATGGCACAGAATATTGAATTTTTTTTAACTCACAAGGTATCAAAATGGTTTTCAGTGCCCTCATAGACAAGTCACACAGTAAACTTTACATTGTTGTGTACAGACTTGCTGGTGATGCCACATCAGAAATAGTGATTTGAGTCTTAATCACATGTGTACCAGATTTCTCTCTCTGTATCTCTTTTTCTTCAACACGCATGTATCTAAGCAGGCTTTCAGTGCATACTGGAGAACACCATCTCCATCACAAGCAGATCATTAATGGGCAGTCTGCCCACCTATTTTTACAACAATTTTAACATTTTTCTTATACTAATCCACATTCGATTAACAAATAAACATTATTAAGTTCCTCTAATCTCCTTATGACATGTTGCCAGTAGAATCTGTACACTCTACATTCAGCTCTATTAGCTTGTGATTGTTTCAGTAGCTGTGTGATGAATAACAAGCCTTGTTCACACACAGATCACAGCGTGCTTGTGAGACAAATTTAACAAGTTGTCATATTGAGGCGATGTACCAAGGATGAGATTAGTCAAGACACATACAGTAAACATGAGAAATGGTAGGAGGTGGGCCAGGACAAGCTGTGTGTATTAAGGGAGGGGTAGTGCATGGATGTGTGAATAATGTAAGTGGAGGGAGGTGGAGGAAGGAAAGATGAGCATATTACAGTCAGCTGTCAACAAGCTCTCAAATACATGAAGCATGAGCAACAAAGTATGAGGGTTTTGTAATTCTTAGATGTTTCTTCCTGATCAGCCTTATTTGCTGAATGCCTAAAAAAAATCAGACTGACTACAATAGTAGTTACTGTTATATTACAGTAAAGAAATAATTTGATGCTCTTTCACGGTACAGAGAAACAGAAATGTAATTGGAGTTCAAATTTATGGAGCAGAAGTAAGAGTCCAGCTACTGTGAGCAATGTTATTGTTGTACTGATATTTCCAACCCAAATAATCTGTCTTATCACTCTATCTCTGATCTTGTATATGCATCTTTGATTTTCTCAGTCTAAGAGGTTCTTCTGTCTTTGAAATGTCAGATATAACCCCGCTCTGAAATTGTAATCAAAGGCTCTTTCAGTCTTTGCTCTGTGAATTCATTTGACCCTGTGGCAGTGATGACAAGCATCAAAATAACTACCCAAAAATGTTCCTCCTGATAGTCCTGTCTGCTTTTGTATGTCACACAGAAACATCAGCATTAATATCAGTGTGTCATACCCAGATAGTAATGCCTCACGGGATGTTAAAGCATACAAATAAAATCCCCATGTTAATCCTTTGTTGAAATTCAGGCAAGGTTTAAGTACAAAAACACTGCTAAAGTGTAAAGTGGCTATAAAAAGTTTTCACCCCTTGGAGGTTTTACCCTTTGATTGATTTTATAAATCAATCATGATCAATATGATTTGGCTTTTTACACAAAATAACTCTTTAATGTCAAAGTGAAAACAGATTTCTATGAAGTAATGTCAGTTACCACACTTATTGAAATGGGGATCACCTGAGTGCAGTGAATGTGTCTCAAGTGATTGCAAAGACCTGTGTCTGGAGGTCCATATTCCTGGCTACCATAACATCATGAAGGCAAAAGAACACTCCATGCAACTCAGAAAAAAAAGGTTATTGAACATTATAAGTTAGGGGATGGATACTAAAACATTACCAGAAGCTGAACATCCCCCTGAGTTCAGTTAAATCCATCATCAAGAAATGGAGGGAATATGGCACATGTGTAAATCTACCTAGATCAGGCTGTCCTCATAAAGTGAGAGACCATAGAAGAAAGAGACTAGCAAGAGAGTCCACCAAGACACCTATGACTGCTCTGAAGGAGTTACAAGCTTCAGCAGCTGAGATGGGAGAGACTCTGCATGCTGCCCGGGTTCTTCCCCAGTCAAAGCTTTATGGAGAATGGCAAAGAGAAAGCCACTGTTGAAGAAAAACTCATTTAAATCTCACCAAAAGGCATGTGGGAGATGGTCAAGTGGGAGAGAGTTCTTTGCTCTAATGAGACACGCTTTGGCCATCAGGCTAGACACTGTTTGGAGGAAACCAAACACTGCACATCACCACAAACACACCATCCTCACTGTGAAGCACTGCAGTGGCAGCATCATGCCGTGGGGATGCTTCTCAGCAGCCAGCCCTGAAAGGCCTGTAAATGTAGAGGGTGAAATTATGTGGAAAAATATAGGCCTGAAGCATTCAGCAAAGGCTACACAGAAATGGCTTAAAGATAGGAAGATGAATGATCTAGAGTGGCTGAGTCAAAGCCCAGACCTCAATCCAATAGAGAATTTGTGTCTGGACTTATAAAGGGCTGTTCATGCTGATGCCCGTGCAACCTGACAGAGCCTGAACATCTTTGCAGAGAAGAATGGAGTAAAATATCAGTGTCCAGATGTGCAAGCCTGACTGAGACCTATCCACATAGACTGAGTGCTGTGATTGAAGACAAAGGTGCATCTATTAAATACTAACTTGAAGGGGGTGAATATTAATGCAGCCCCTTATTTACCATTACACATTTTAATTCAATTGAAATGATTTTGTAGAAATCTGTTTTCACTTTGACATCAATGAGATTTCTTAAAATTATTTTTGTCAAAAGAGGCAAATTATATTGACTATGATTGATTTATAAATTCAAAAAAGGTGGTGAATACTGCAATTTAGACAGTTTAGCTCTCTTTTGCTCAACATTCATTAAAAAATGAATAAGGATATGTGGTCTTTTGAAAGTGTTGGTACTTTTCAGTCCCATCAATCAAAAAAAATTAAAGGTTGTATCATTACATGTGGCATTGAAAAATATTAAAGTGTCCAGCTTCAGTACACATTAAACTAGTCTCAGTCACCCTCAGAGATGGTGCCAGTGACCCCGTAAGACTGTTAACACACTTCTGCCTATGTAGACAATTACATCATTTGCTCCATGCCGAGTTTTTTCTCTCTTTCTTTGTTATGTGAGTGCGTCAGTGCCTCGCCGGTACAGCTAGCACTGACGCACTCTTTGAAGGAGCGTGACAGAAAGTCCAGGCAGGTGGGTTAGTGGCAGGCAGAAAAGAACATACAACAGAAAAAGACAGACACTCTGTCGCCTGTGGGAAGGGGAATATTTTATCCCAGAGGAGTTGGCTCATATCCCCTTGGGCTCTAGTTGTCATAGCAACGAGAGCTGGGAGTTCCAACAGGTTGGTTGGTCAGTGGTAGGGGGGGTTGTGGGGCACCAAAAGGGGCCAGAGAGGGGGCACGAAACCTTTCCGCCACCTCCATCATTCCCTATTTAACTACACTTAAACTCACAGCTACCTTTGCACTCATCAGCTACCTTAGAGGCCACTCCCTCACACTCTCCGTGCATTCATTTACACCTTAGTCACGCATTGATTTACTTCCAAACCAAGCTGCTTGCTGTGTGGAATTAATAATCGAATCAATAGTGATTATTTTGAATTGTGATACAGTATTTCACTCACTCACACACTGAGCAGCATACCTCTGTTTCAGTGTTAATCCAAGTGGTCCTTTTATCATGAATATTTTTCATCTCATTAGCTATTTGAGCCAAAAAGGAGCAGATATAACACCCTGACTAACGGGTCTGTTGACTTTGCAGCATTCTAAACTTGGTTAGGGTGGAAGAAAACAGGAGAGAATTTTAAAGTAAACATGAGCGTCTGCTTTAAAATGACCCAAGAATCCAAGGGTGCATGATATAGAAAAAATATCATATCATGATTTCTTTTAGAGAGGACCACAATCAATGAAAATATGTAGCTACTACAGCAGTTCTCATGTAGAAGCTAGTATACAGTAGTGCTAACATCCTGCTCACATGCAGAGCTGATGGAGGCAAAGGAGTGTTTTCCAGTCTAAAGTTTCCATGTGGAAAGTTAAGAAAGACTAAATAATTTTCAAAATTCCTTGCATGATTTCATACAATGAATGTTCTACTTAGAGCAAATTGTCTAACCCTTATTAGCCTTCAAAACAAGATCCCCATTTCCCATTTATCTGCTTGCAATCTGATGATCTGCACTGCATGCAATATCATCAGATGGCAAACTGCAGCAGCTCAGTTCAGACAGCTACAACTGTTTAAAGCGACGTTCTAAGATTGACTTATTGCATCACAAATCTTTGGTTTGAACTGGGCTTTAAGGTTCAGATTTTTTCTGTCTCTCCTGTGTGTGAAGCTTGTTTGTGAAGATCAAACTGACAGGGCACAAATCAATACTTTTTACACCTCCAAAGCAGTTTCATATAAGTAACTTAGACTTCTATTTTTAAGGATAAGTCTTACTTTTGTTTTTACTTTCAATCATGTATCACCACTCCAATGTGAGGCATAAGGGGATGGAGCAGGGATAGAACTGTAACAGATTAAATGTGCACTGTAGGCCTGATAGTGCAATATCTCTGCTTTTGGAGACTGTCTTTACAATCCAAGAGTGTCTTATAGCATCTCTCTAAAAGAATCTGATCTGCTGTGGACTCTAGATCTGAGGGATCTTTGACACTTTATCAGCAATTTAACTTTTTTATCAGTGGAGCATGGTGCAGATTCTGTAGTTCCTTCTTTCTGTGCATATCTTGGCTCAAAATGTTGTCACTAGTAAAATAAACCAACGCCTTTTTAGGCAGAGCATTTTGGCTTAATTTTCATACGTGAAAGGAGGCAGAGAAGCATCATCCATATATACAGTCATCCGTGCAAAGAGACACTTTATCCTCCAAGACCTTATCATTTGTCACTGATTGTCTATTTTTTATTCCCTACCAAGATGCAGCTCTAGCTATTTCCCATTTCCTTCTGCTAATAAACAAACATTTTTCATCCTGACATACTCTTATAACACAGTAGGCCTCAAATGTGCATAGTATTCCATCTGTCCTAGACTTTCTCGCTCCCCTCTCCTTGCTCCATTAGACTGGCTATTTAAATCAGCGATCATATTGACCACCTTCTCACCAACTGTGAGTCCTTCATAGCTGGAGCTCTGACACATGAAAGAGTGGAGGCAGTAAACCTTGACATTCAGCTCACTGGGGGTCTCGCAAGACACTTAACTAGAGTGTTGTGAAAACACAAAGTGGTGATGGGAAGTGTGTCATCACGGCCGGTGTTCATACAGTAAGCGTGTGATCCCTCTCTCTCTGTGCTGAGAAAGGATCTCGCAGGCTGAAATAGCCCTAATCCTCACACTGCAGAGAGAGATTTCAGTGGATGTATGTGTGAACAGGTGACATTAACCGGCACTAGGGAAGTGTTTGGACTGATGTGAGCACTGTGGATGTTTCTGCAGGTGCCGGAGACTCACTCTTGACAGTGGCAGTCCTGGTGCAGTTGTAGAGGATAGCCAGCTCTCCGAACACTTTCCCCGGCCCCATCGTGCACAGCTTCAGGCTCTCCTTCGTCACCTCCACCTTTCCATCTGAAAACATGCACAGAAATACGGGTACCTCATTAGTCTTGATGCTGCTCAAATTGAACATTTATTTTCTTGCCTGATTACCCAAAGGTGGGAGTCCTTTGCTGGGTTCAGTGTGTGCAGCAAACAAAGTTTCAGTGATGAAATGGAGTGGATGATAGGAGTCTGAGGCCTTTTGCTTCATTTTTGGGAGCACCCACCCAGAGAGCTCTTGACTCACTGGGCCAGAAAAAAGGGAGATTATTTTGCTGTGTTCACTTTCTAAGGGCTACTGCCCTCCCACAAAAGCCTGCATGTAGCCATGTTAAATGCACTGCCAGTGTTTGAAAAATGTACATAAAGTACAACACTCCATAAATCACAACCACAGTGTGGTATGCCTTAAGGCTGGGACTGTTAAGGAATTCACAAAAATGCTCTGACTTCAATTCTGGCTTTAAGGCAAATGAAGTTATATTTATAAAATAAATATACATACATATACATATTTTTGCATCAAAAAAGTTCTAGCTTCAGTATTTGGCTTGGGAAGAGACAATTTTGGAGTGCAAATGTCCTCTGTTAGGTAGCCCCCCAAATATGGGCAGCACAGGTTCAAATCTGACATATGACTGGAATCATGTTGCTCATGAAAAAACATTGAAGAAGCTTCACATAAAAGAATGTGTTATGGGGATTAGTAGGTTAAGAGCACACTTTGAAAATACTACAACAAGGATCAAGTTGAGTTAAGGTTCTAATATCATGTATGAAGTTAGGTTTATTTAAGCCATGGCATTAAACTCTTTTTTTTAATGGCACTTCTAGTCTACCAAAATTGATAAATCCAACTTCTGCTGAAACACTGAAGTGTTTATTTCTGTATATATATTCAATTTTTTTGGTCTCCAATGTTGGAATAAAGACTATATATTGGCATGCATGCACCCCAGAAAAGTATGATTCAAGCTTAAGGCAAGCGCTTTTTTTCTTCTTTACCACAGTTCGAAGCCCTTCACTGTAACGTCTGGGGGGATGGATGCTGCTGCTGTGTTTAGACAAGCCTCATCAAGCATGTATACTTTCCTGGAAACTCAGCGTTCCTGCAGGACCCTCGCTGATTCACAGAGAGCAGAAAAACCCAAAGAAAACAGTCAAAGTCATCTCTAGGCTACTGATGACATATGGTCCGATTATAAGAGACGGATATTTGTGCATGGAGGAAAGAGTTCAACAAGTTACCCAGTTAGAGAGGCCTGTGAAGTCTTTTTGACATGATGCCTTAAAAAAAAGCCAAGTCACGTTTATTTTTTTTGTTCACTGTGCAGCTCTTTCCACTTTGTTGGAACTGTAATGCCTCGTTTTTGCCACAGTGAACAACACATAATCCATTAACACCCAGCATGACACATGAAGAATAGCTTAAGCTTTTAAAGTGTGTCGCCACCTTAATGTCTACTTCCTGCTGTTTTGACTGTCCATGTTAAAGAGCCTTTTGTGTGTGTCAGGGCAGCATTCTCCATTTGATCCACTCAAAATAAGACACTGCTGGATTTTACTGAAATCTTAAAAGGCACCATTTTGATTTTTAACAATACAGCACTCGTGTACCTGTCTTTATAATCAGTTTTGGTAATCATAAAAAGCTTTCATCTCTATGTGTGATTTATTTCTCTGTTCTTTCCCCTAATTTCAAGCTCCTGTGAGGAGGTTTTAGTTGGCTGTAAAAAAGACTGAACTTAATATTGATGCTGCTATTCAACCCACAAAAGCAAAAAAGCCATCAGCAAGAAGATATTCTATAAAGTTATTTTATGTCCTAAAGCATTCACAGGAGGTCTGAGGTGCTTAATTGTTCACTGCACAAACAGCTCTTTGCTTCTTTCATTTTTCAAAACAAAGATTCTGATGGATGATACATTTTATTCTTTGAAAAAAGTAAGAAGAAACATAAAAAACTCCTTGAAAATACAAAACACATTGTCAGCAAAGCAATAAGACATTGTATAATCATACTCTTGTAACATCACTCGCCACATAAAAATGTTTAACTCAATTTTCCACATTCATGGCAGCTAAGCTGCATGTGTGAAGGTTCATTATTGATGAGGTAGTGTATCATAATCATCATCCTTCACTACAGACGTAAGGGAAAATAGAAGCTAGAAGCTGCAGGAAAATGCAGAGATTACATTTTAAAGCTTCACTTTGACATATTGGTTGTAAAAGCGTGTGCCTCTAAAGTGTAACCTTACAACGGCCAGTGGATTGTCCAGATACAATGTCTGTCAATAGGCAGATTCATCTTGCAAAGCGTCGGTGCTAAATGCTTGTGCTTGGTCTGACAACGGACCAATCAGCATCATCAGCACAAGGTGGTGGCTAAAGGCAGGGTTTGGTTGTACTGCAAGCTGGTTAACAATGGCAGTTAGTTTGAATGTAGCTGTAGAGGCAGTTTTATCAGAATTAGAAAATATATTTATTTATTAAAAGAACAGCAAAGAACCAGACCAATAAGTTTTCTAGGCAGAAATTATGTTTTGCTCTTCTTCCAACCAGCTTTGACAACAGTTGTAGTCACCAATTGTCTCCACTGATAGCTGACAACAGCTACTTCCTGTCAAGCTGAGAAAATGCAGTTTACTCCCTGGGGCTGTGCATACACATTAAGTCCTATGCTTCATTGCTCTGCTTGGCCTGTACGCCACAAAGTTGGAAGCGTAGCATTGTCTAAATGTCTTGGTGGGCTGAAGCATTAAGATTGTCCTTTATTGGAAATAGGGGGCCTCGCCCAAACCCCGAAAAACAGCCCCATACCGTTATCCCCCCTCTGACAAACCCCATAGTTGGTACAATGCAGACAGGCAGGTTTTGGCATCCACAAAACCCAGACTACCATCTGAATGCTACACAGAGCAGAGTGATTTGTCACTCCAAAGAACATGTTTCCACTGCTCCACAGTCCAGTGTTGGTGTGTTTTATACCTTGGCATTGGACTTGGTGATATGAGGCCTGCATGTAGCTGCTCGGCCATGGAAGCCCATTCCACGAAGCGGCAGCCACACAGTTTTTGTGCTTACATTAATGCCAGTGGAAGTTCAAAACCCTTCAGCTATGAAATCAGCCAAGTGTTGGAGACTTTTACGCACCTTAGCAGTCGTTAACCCCGCTCCGTGATTTTAAATGGTCTCTGCTTTGTGGCTGAGTTGCTGTTGTCCCTAAACACTTCCTCTTTCTAATAATACAACTCACAGTTGATATCCAGCAGGGATGACATTTCACAAACTGTCTTACTGCAAAGGTGGCATCCATCACAAGTGCCCTGCTTAAAGTCACTGAGCCCTTCAGAACGACCAATTTTGTATCAAAAATGTTTGCGAAATATCAAATGTCCAAAGAGTCAATACTGTATTGTATTGTCATGAAAAGGTGATTTACACCCCTTCCGATCACCGTTTGAGATATTTTTCAAAAGTTTTGCCATTCCCAAGCACAGACTCTGGGTAACCGCTGCTCTCTGTCAGAAAAGTCTGGATGTAATAGTGATGATAAAAAACTGAGTATGTAGTTTTTCTAATGTTTCATTCTCAGATTTCTCCCAAACAGAACTAGTGCTCTTTCATAAAAAGCAACTGTTTCATGAACTGAGTTGAAGCAGCAACATTTTTTATGGTGTCAGTCCTGCCTGGAAAGTCCATAAAGACAACATTTATTGGGCTCGGTAAGATTTAAGTCTGGAGAGATGCCATTGCAAATCGATTGAGCATTACAATTATGTGCCAGACCAATCAGTGCACCATGAGAGGTGTTAACATCACCTTTCAAAACTCCCAGCACAAACCACTAACTATTAAACATGACTGTCACAAATAGAGTGCTGATTATGAGCAGTTTAGAAGAAAATTGCCAGTCATTTTACAAGCTGCTTTATTTTTCCAGTTCAGAAATTTAGAAGAAAATACCAAACACTGTTTGTTCCTTTTGTTCAGCCACATGTAGAAAGGGGTCATTTTGATTTGGAGTGCCGACTGAGTCTCACTAAATTGCACTACTTTTTTTTTTTTTTTACATCAAGAAAAATCAGCTTTATAAACAAAGAGTGAGTACACAAAGAAGGCCTTTCACTGCTTTTATATAACTCTCAGGTCCTTACATGGTCCCAAGAGAAATTTAAATAAGATTGGTCAAAATGGACGCAAATACCAAAACAGAGGGGTACCTGGCTAAACAAAGGTGTAATTAAAGTGAAAACTAGAACTGATGTTTCATTTCTGTGTTTTTCGGTAACCAGTGAAGTTGCAGTTTACAAATAGAGGTGTTTCAGACAGGGGACAGTGGATCAGCAGCTGTTTCAAAGATTTTTTCCAAATGAAAATAGCTGTAACAATCAGTACCCCACAGTAGAAACAGAATGACAGTGCAGCTCCTGTTGTTTTTATTCCTCCTTCATGAAGTCATTTGGATTAGATTGGACCGTAAGTGGGTCAAGGCCAGGGAGAGAATTCACACTACATTTATTTACAGGCGCCTTCGTGATTGAGTTTCCCTTTGTTGCTGTGTTTCTCTGCAGAGATTGTAAGTGTCAGTAGACAACAGACTGAACAGGTACGCAAGGGCTAGAGCAAGGGCAGAGTGTCAGCCAATCACACTCACAATCAGATTGTGCCATTCTACTAAATGGATTAAAAATAGATATATAGACCCAATGAAGCAAACCTCCTACAGACAACAACGAGATAAGATGTTGAAAGAGGAAAGAATGTGACCTCAGTGACCTTAATGCTGAGCACCAAATTTGAAGACATCTGCTGCCACTCCTGAGTGGATGGGTACCAAAATCCAGTTCTCCAACACCTCTGATACCCACCGAGCCGAATCACAGCACAAATGTTGATGCTTCATTTTAGTACGACTCAAAGATGTCAGAGCCAAAGAAGATGAACATCCTTTCAATTAAAAGGATAATAGGAAATAAATACGACATAATAGGCTAAAGAAACATTATGATGTGGGCCATGACTGAGCGTAAACATCAGCTACACACTTCCAGATGGTCGTGCTAACAAGCTAGCAAGCAGCTAACAAGTTAGCAACTGTGTAAATATGAAGAAACTTTACATCCCTGCACATTTAAAAAGACTTTGCCTTACTTTTAGTCCAAATGAGATTAACACTTCTAGATTATAGTGACATTTAAAGACAGATGATAACACAACTTCACTACATGCTTAGCTATTTATTTTATTGGTCAAAGTCTGTCCCAATGATCAGCTGTTTTCAAAGTGATCATTCAAGTTAGATCATTATTTTTTTATTCATCACTTCATTATGTTGTCATCACTATTCAGTCAAACGGAGCATTTCTTCTCCTTCTATAATGGTCTGTTATCATCATTTACAGTTTCTAAAGACTTTTGTACAGTATGTAAAAAATGGAGGATGCAGCTAAGTGACTTTCTTTTCAATTTCAAGAAATAACCAGTGACTTTCAAATCCTAGCTTTACTTGAAATAACCACTCTTAGTATGGATTCAGCCAAACTAACATGTTTACATGGATTTAAAAGTCTAGTTTAATGCAATAAAAAAAGTTGGTAATTATTGAGTCACTAGAAGATTTAGGCTAGTTGGAAGAAGAGGGAAGATAAGTTTATAGAAAATGTAATTCATTTTTGTTAGGTTTTATTTAGTATGTTAATTAGTTATGTGTCCTTATTTTAAGAGTAAACATATTAAAGTTTTGCCTTTAAAGGGTGTATTAATGTTGACCATCATCTTTTTGTTCCTTTCTTTCTTAAAAGTATAGATTTACGCACAATTAAGAAAACAGCACTTTATAAATTACAAAATTAGCACTGGTATCAGAAAAAAAAAACAAATGATGCTCAACCCTGTTTCTTAGATGTTTCTCCAAAAAATAGATTCAGTAAACAAAATGCCTGCCCCGTCTGTGTCAGACTTGAATGTTTCCCCCTGAAGTAATCAAGAATACATGTGTGCTGAAGTGCAAGCAATGGCAGAATAAGTGATGAAAGAGGATTTTTATTTATGAATTTTTACTGTCAGGAAGATGAATAATGCAATGTAGCACAAACAAGTTTCTAAAATTCATGTGGTAAATATCTTTTGCTTGCTTTGAAACTTAGCAACTGCAGGCTGTAAGCAAATTACTGGCAAATTAAGTCATCAAATTATTCAATTACTGGAATTTCAAAAGGGTTTTTTTTCTGTTACAGGAAAGTCTAAATTTCACATGATGGTCCAGTTCATTTAGCTTAGCTTATCATCAAATACAACCTGCTTCAGCACACGTCTTTATAAGTCTTATTTCACTTGAAATTACCCTCTTTGTGTAAGCGCCATTCAAATCTTATGCAAATAACACAACAGACAGAGGCTCAGTATGTTCTCTCTCATTGGGCAGTTGATCTGATATCAAAGCAGACTACATCCCACAGAGCCATTTAACAGCAGCTGAATGCTGTCTTGTCTGAATGCAAATTAAAAGAGCAGACATGAAAAATAACAGAGTGTATGATGTTTCCTGGCTTTTTGGTGTCAGTGTATCACAGCATGTCTTCTTCTCTGGAGGCGTTGTAGCTGTGTTAATGGATGATCATTTGAATGCACAGAGTGATGCGTTCAATGTAATGGGGTGTCAGGACAGACCTTAGAGCAGACTTCCCTCTGGCTCCAGATCAGATGTGGGTCTGGCTGTGATCCAAATCAAAAAGCTGTTGTTGTTTGGGCCTGTTTTATCTGAAGACTAACAACTATACAACTAAAGCACTGTTAATACTGCACCCACTAAACTTTTAAAAGCAGCCTACATAGTCCACATAGGGGTGGGAAATTAAGACTCTAAGTTAGATTTATGCTTTATCTTTGAAGCACATACAAATACAAATGGAGCTTTCTGTCCGTTCTTGTCCTCTGTTTTTCTGCACATGCTTTCAAAGCTTATCTGAATACGACAAAACATCCCAAACCACCAATAATCACAGGGGGCAGAGTTGAGCAATGTAGCCAACAGCTCAAGCTTGCAGCAAAACACAACAAATAAATTGAAAATTGATCCAGTGCCAAGGGTTGGATGGAGTGGTGTAAAACACGACAACACTGGACCAAGGAGCAGTGAAAACGTGCTCTGTGGAGTGACAAATCACACTTCTGAGTCTGGGTTTGGTGGATACCAGTATTTAGAATAACAATCTAGCTGATAACAATCCAAATTTTTTTTTTTTTACAAAGTCTTTTTTTCTAAGTACTTTTGGTTAAACATGCCCATAATGCCAGCATTTTTTTTTTCATGCTGACCACAAAAACATATCAGAGTTTGTCCAACAGGTCACATTTTCTGTTCAATGAAAAATCTGTCCTCTGAATCAGCTGATATGCCTGATGCCAGCCATTAAACTGATTGAGCACAGCCACATCAGCCACTGAAATCAGTTTGTGCCTACACTATGTGCCCAGGGCAGACATCTGTCTAAAGGGCCAATATTGGGACAAAGAAAATAAGTTTAAAAAGGACAACATGACAGAAGCCCTGGGAGGACATGTAATTAGACATTTTATTTTTTAGCACATACTTTTGGTGGTTTTCTACAGATCTTGAGAAATAAGCATAAGTTACCATGGGAAAAACAGCCTCATTATCCCAAGATAACATGTTAAATCAGTTGAGATCTCAAGAAAACAATCCAAATGTTTTCATCAGGTCAGGTCAGATATTGGAGCATACTGGTTCGTCACTCCCAAACATCGTCATCTCCCAGGCCTGTGCCAGGCCCATGCCTCATCTCTCCAGGTATCCTCCCAGCTGCCCCAGCTCACCAGGTCCTGGGTGCCCTGTATGTGGTGAGCTGGATAAGGCCCAGGAAAGCATGCCAGGTGCCCATAAATGCGCATTTTCCATCCCCGTATCAGGCAGCTAACCCTTCCCGTATGAAGTTGCCACAAAGGAGTCCAATCTGCACCTCTGGTCATCAGTTGACATCAATGCCTCACAAGTGACTAGGAGGACCAAGGACTGAAAGACTCTTTCGCCCGCATGCTCAGATACAAAGAACACCACACTGTCCTGCTCGGCAAACCCATCACCCCATGAGAGCCTAAGTCTATGGTTGATCAGCTGATCAATGGAATATGCTGCCAATGTAGTTGAACTGCTCTACAACTTCCACACTCTCGCCATTCACAGACACAGATTTGCAGCATCTTAGGCATCCCCAAATGCCTGGATCTTTGATTTGGCCCAGGAAATGTGCAATCCCAATGCTTCAGCCTCCCCACTCAGCAAGTTAAGAGCCCCCACAAGAACATCTTTAGTCTCTGCAAGGATCACAGCATCACCAGCAAAGTCCAGATCACTGATCTGGATATCAAATGACACTCCACAGTTCGCTGCCTCTGTTACCCGCCCCATTGTCCAGTCTATACAGGTATTGAAGAGCATAAGGGGTAAGAAGCACCCCTGCCTCACCTCAAAATCAACTGGAAAGAAATCAGAGGTGGCGCTACCACACTTCCCAGCACTCTCTGTACCAGAATGTGGAGCAGACATCAGCTGAGCACACGTGGGATTGCAGAGCTCCAGAATCCTCAAGAGGGCATCCCAGCTCACTGAGTCGAACGCCTTCAGAAGTCAACACAGGCTGCAAGCCGGCATCTACTGAATCCTCAGAAGTGCTCAGTGAAGACCTGCAGTGTTAGGATGCGGTCTATCATGGACCTCTTAGGTGTAAAGCCTGACTGTTCAAGCCATTTCAGCAGTTTCAGTTCCATTGCCAGTTAAGTTCATCAGCTTTACAAACACGAGCCAAACATCTGTCTGTAAATAAAAGATCTGTGTCGATCACATGTATGCAGCATCCCTTAAATGTGTGTCTGTTTGAGTCTAGGAGTGTATCACTGGCTGCTCCTGCATTGTGTGTTGTGTTAGACAATGAACCAGGAGCTTAAACGCTGTCTTCACTTATAGAGCACTGTGTAACAGATAAATCCACACCAGGCTGTGTGTGGGTAAGCTGCTGCAGAGAAAGTTGATCAGGCTGTCTTCAGCAGATCTCCATGCAGTAGTGTTTCATTTCACTTTGATTTTGCGCAAGTATTTAATCAGAGTAAATTATTTCACAAATTGATGATACGTTTTCATCGATCCATAATAGCACACATTCTGAACCGCATGGTTTGTCTGGGCAGCAGGGGAAGTCAGTGAGCATCTGCTTAGCTGTGAAGCTCTGATGTTCAGGCAGTGGAAGAGCAAGGGTAAGAGAGGTAGCACTCAAGCACACTCAAGCACACAAGCGCTATAATCCAGCTTTCTTTTACATGACTATTTTGATACAAACATTTCACCTCAGTGTGGCACATGTACTCCTGAAATTTACTTTGCATATGGAAATTCCTCCTATGTTTGTTGGTTGGTGGGTGTTGACACTTTTTTGTCATGTGGAAATTCCCACAAATGTTATCATGGATGATATGATATGGCACAGCACTAGTCCACTTGTCTTATTTTCATTCAAGAAATCTGTTTTTCTTTAAGAAAAAATAAACCCTCAAAGCTTCACTTAAATATTTAAAGATGAGTTTACTGAGATGTGCCTCGGCTTGCAGCAGTGGATAAACAGGACGTCCGTTAGCGGAGTCGTTCACACTGAAGCCTTTGGAGTGCATCTATAAATAAAGTTTCAAGGGTGAGACTGTGGATACTGTTTCAATTCATCCCCCTCTCCTTCCATTGATAGTTTTGATGTTTCTCAAGCAGCACACAGCGGACATCAGAAACAGGATGTGGGGGAGTTCAAACCCCTAAAGAATAACATACAACCTCCATCCCGTCTTGATGGGCCCTGTTCTTCCGCTTCTGCCCAGGGGTCAGATTACACAGGCGTACTTATGTCCATTAGAGCTGTACAGCACAGATGCAAGATCAAGCGGAGTAGTGCTTTATTCTGAGGATTATTATTCTAAGACCCATAGCAATGATGGGAAATTTAGATTCATCTGTGTGTGTGGGGTGTGTGTGTGTGGGGGTGTGGGGGTGGGTGTGTGGGTGTGGGGGTGGGTGTGTGTGTGTGTGTGTGTGGGGCAGAGTTGGTGTATATATTGACACATTCATGTGTAGTTTGCAGTCAAGGTCAAGCTTTACAACATTTCTTTTGTCTGACCTTTTCAACCCTGGTGATAGGCCCAGAGATGGCCAGTGGCTCTCAGGCCTTTGGAACATCCACAGGATGACCAGGGGCTCATGGCAACCTCTACTACTTGCCTGGACAGTACCCTAGGCCATGTTTACTCCCCACATACATCCTTACTCCACCCTAAAGGTGTGGACTTTATTTTTTTGTAAATATAATTTTTCCAATGCCCCTGGCATTATGCAGGGACATCCAGAGCACTATTGGGGTTGTTTCAATCTTCCTCTCTACCCAACAGTGCCCTCAGGTAGCCTTACTCGCAAACACAGGCCTTATTACAACCTCAGTTTTTGCCAAAAACATGCCGAAAAGTTCTGCACATTACTTTATGTGTCTGTTTCCAGCAGCAGCACCGCTGCCTGAGTGTAAAGATGCTATAAAAGTGATGACAGAGGTCCAATAAATGATGTAGCCCTAGTTTGTCAAATAAAAAACATGTTGAGGCACCACCATTAAGACACATTCACACCTGCACATCATGCTGCAGTTTCTCCTAAAGTAGCTGTAAAGTGAACCACTTAGTTTCATTCTGTGTCTCAAAATATGTATGTGTGTGAATACATATTTTGTATTTACATATTTGTTTAATGCACATGTAAATACTCATTTGGTTAATATGTGGTTATTTTTCCATAAATAATATTTTTATATGCATACATTTTCTTAAAAACATATTCTTATAATGGGCAAGTACCATATAAGGTCTCTTCCTTGACCTTGACTTTCAACATAAAAGAAAAATATAAAAAATGGTTGAACAAATAGTCATTGGATATCCACCAGTAATATTCAAGGGCTTTGAATTTCAAAGTGTTTTAATGAATGCCCTATTAAGGGTTAAAATAACAGATTTAAAAATATCAGTATCAAATCATTTAAATTTTGACAACATAACAATGATACACTAGGATAATAAAAGTAAAGTCATGTCTGTCAGTTCAAATTGTTGTGTTGAGAAAAATCATCCATAGGAGAAACTAGCACGAGACAGGAATGATATCTGTGCAACAGGGACTGAAATGGTTTCAGAAAATTCCAATGTTTAGAATTTGCCATCTGCTCTTTATTTCCTCTCACAAAAAGACGCCGTTTTGAAAAATCTTTTGAATTGCTTTGACTGAAGTAGGCCTGAAATGATAGTCCTTGATATTACATCAGCTTTGAGCTGTTATTCCTTTCACCTTGCTTTTCAAAAGAAAAGAATGTGACCTAAAAAAACACTTTGAGCAGGACAAATATTATCTTCAGATTGGAGGAACAAAACACAATTTGAAACAGGGGGCAGATTTTAGGAAAGGAAACATAAATGGAACTCTTCAGTTGAATTCAGAGCTCGACTTCACAATCACTGAAAAGACATTTAAATGATTGAGCCAAAACATTGTGTTGGAGGTTAACATTCTTATTGAATCCTTAAAAAATGTTAAATGCAGGTCGTTCACCCTAATCACAGCGCTGTGAACATTTTCAACAAGGAGTCGTGGATCTGCAGCTGCAGAGTCGTACAGTTTTCTTTACTTCTTTGGCGAACAAACGAATGCTCGAGTTTAAGAAAAATACGAATGTGGGCCGAAGCCAAAAGCAAGAGCAAACACAAAGGCATTGAGAGCAAAGGGAGTAAAAGCACTTTTGTGTTCTTAATCAGGGAGGAAAGCTCCGAATGGAAATGAGGCTTGTGTTGCGTTCAAAGCAGCCCGGCACAGGAAATGACAAATGCTGAGTATTGTTGTTTCAGAGAAGCTCTGTTTGTGTAAATGAGGCCTGAAAGAATACAGACAGCAGGATCATGATCGTGGAGAGAGAGAACAACAATGGAGCCTGATTGAACCTTGCCTTGTTTTTCTACTTGTTGAGTGGAAAAAGTACTTCCAGACAGTTGGTGGTTATTTTCTTCACCTTCCACCCTGCCATGCTGGTATTCTGTGTTTTCAGTAGACAGCAGCAGGAGGCCACTCTGCTCTTACTGCTAACAGCTATATAACCCATACTTACAACCTCTACGACATGCTATGGGCAGCTGCACTCCCCCTACCGTCATCATACCATTAGGAGTTAAATAGAGCAAATTGTAGCTGAAAGTGTTGTGAATATAAAGCAGTCTAAGTGTATTTATATGGCATTTGCAGCTAACCAGTATAGCCTTGACCAAATAATGAAGCTTAATGAGGCTTTCTGTTGTTGGGCTTCCCATATTGATATAAATGGGCTGCACAAACAATATCCGCATCTGCAGTATGAATAAATATGATTTAAAATCCCAGCATTACTCTCCAGTACAAATCAACACCTCTCACAAAACACAAAAGCAATAAATTAACTTTATAACCTTCATATAGTTAGATTTTGTGACGCAAACATCCACTGTGATTGTAAATAAGATATCTAGATTTCATGAGCACATAACATCAGTATCATTGGTTCATCTGTCATGTCCCAGTGCATGATTTTCTTTAAAGTACTGTACAATCTCTCTCCCTCAGGCAAACTAACCCATGTGTTACATGACTATATGTCTTTAACCATCATGTTTATTTCAGCATCTTTGCTCTCCTTGCTGCTGATCTGTTGTCTTATCTAGTCATGTATATACAGGTGCATCTAAAAATTAGAATGTCATGCAAGTTTTTCTGGTTTACTTCAGAAAGTAGAATTTTCATATAGTATAGATTCCTCTCATATAAAGTGAAACATTTCAAGATTTTTTTGTTTTAATCAAAAATCCACAATCTCAAAATTTTAGAATATTGTAGAAAAGTTTAATATGCAAAGGTTTCCAGAGCCTTCATTCTCTCATTCTGGTTCAGTACACACAACCACAATCATGAGGAAGACTGCTGACTTGACAGAATGTCCAGAAGATGATCACTGACACCCTTCACAAGGAGGGTAAGACACAGAAGGTCACTGCTGAAATGACAGGCTGTTCTCAGAGAATTGTCAAACAAAGCATATTCAAGAACTTAGAGGGGCTTCGCAAGGAGTGGACTGAGGCTGGAGTCTGTGGATCAAGAGTCACCACACTAATGGGTCCAGGATATGGACTACAAATTTTGTGCTTTTAATTTGGAAAACAAGGTCCCAGAGCCTGGAGGAAGATCTGAGAGGCACAGAATTCAACGTGCTCCAATTCCAGTGTTTTCAGTTTTAGAGCTTAATGGAGATATACTGATTTCCTTTTCCAGCAGGACTTGGCACCTGTCCACAGTAGAGCCAAAACTACCAGAAACTGGTTTGCATAGCATGGTATTACTGGGGTTGACTGGCCACTAAACTGGCCTGACCTGAACCCTGTAGAGAATCTCTGGGGAAATGTGAAGAGGGAGATAAGAAACACCAGACTCCGTAATACAGATGAGCTGAAGGCTGCTATCAGAGCAACCTGGACTTCATAACACCCCAGCAGTGGCACAGACTGATTGGCTCAATGCCAGTTTGAGTAATCTCCACTTCTTAAATCAAATCACAGGAACAGAGAGGAACATTTTCATGATATTCTGATTATTGTGATGCATGTGCATATACAGGCCTGTGCAGAGATTAGAGGGCCGGCACTCAAAGTTGAAAAGGGGGCACATGTAACTATGACAAACTTGTTTTACAATCACTGTGTTGATCGTAAAACAAGTCACTGCAAATATTTAGAAGAATAATTAATTTCAGTCAAAAGGAATTTATTTTATATTTCAGTCATTTAAAAAAAAAAGACTGATAAATACTGGTTCCGTCCTCTAAAACAGTGGGGCCCAACCATTTTTCCTGGCAAGCCCCCTACTTGTTTCAAAGACAAGTTAAGCCCTCCCTAAGACATGAACACAAAATTATATGTCAGATTGTTGCCAAAAATCAACATTGATTTAAGAGTTTCAACGATAAAACCCTGAGGAAGTGGCTCTTCTCAGGTTTTTCTTACCAAAAGGCCATTGTATAAAACTGTTAATTAAGTGCTTCATCATGATTTTACTTAATATCTGCAGCTCTAATTTTGACAATCTCAGAGTGGACAAAGCCTTGCACCCCCCCTGAGATCTTTGGCACCCCCCAGGGGGTCTCAAACCCCAGGTTGGGAACCACTGCTCTAAAATGTGATTCTGAAGATTCTTAAAGATTTATTAATAGCTCAAACACTCTGGTCTGTGCTTGGTAAAGCGTTAAAAAATAACCAAAAACCTTGATTTGAGAACATGGCGTGTCACACACACGCACAGTAATGTGCATGTGTGTGGCAAATGTCAGAAATGTCATTCCTTTTCCATTGAGTTTTCTCTGTAGTGCTAATCTAGCACTGTGCTTCAGTATTAATTTCTTAATTATTTGTCTCTAGTGTTACAACTAAAGAAAGAAAAGCTACCACTATTATTTTTCCACTCTAGCTGGGTTTGATCATCACTGATTAGAGGGTGAATCTGCAGAGTGCAGCAGAGCGGAGCGTTACAGCTGTGATCTCTCTCCCTCTCTACCCCCTTCCTCTCCTCTCTCTCCTTGTGTTTTGTCCTTTTCTTTCCTTTATTTCTTTACTTTGCCTCCAAAGATGAGAAAAGCTGGGAGGCAGAAAAGCTGCTGAGGTTAGTCGGTCCTTATTTGATGCTCCAAATTGGAAAAAAAAAAGGTCAGAGTTCATGTGTCAAGGCAGTTTTAACACACCACATAATGCTTTAGGTGTTCGCTTAGACCGTTAAAACAATAGCTGTACTTCAAACATGTGCATCAAACTGACTTGACACCAAGACTCCAACCTCATTTTGTTTTAGAAGCGTCAAATGAAGAAACATCATTGCTTTCCTGCAGCCAGTTTGGTAGGAGTCAAAATCTTTCATAGGTGTGAAGAGTCAGGAGGACATGAGACTTTTGGAGTTAAGTTTTGTTTTGGGTTGGACACAATGCATTCGTAAATTAAAGTTATCATTAAATAAGACTAAGACTTTTATACCTGCCCTTCAAAATAAAATTAAAATAGATTTGATTAAAATAAATTCTGATTAAGGGGCACTGGGGATGTCAGGGGTTAAAGCGCAAGTACTCCAGCACTCCTTACTCCCCGCTCTGCATGTGCATGTATGTATATGTTAAATCCTTAATGCTTTAAACAGAGAGTAAAGTTAACTATTCAAATGCTGTGCAGTTCAGTCAGTAATTAGTCTGATTTCACATGTAACATTAGTTTCCTTTCACATCATTCTTCTCTCTCTCTCTCCTGAGTTTCCTTTTTACTCTATCTCTCGTCCTATCAGTAAAGGCATATGAGCACAAACACTGAGAAACATCTTCAAAGATGAGTCTGATTCTGAATTTATAAAACAGTCAGTCTATATTTATATCAAACCAATTCATAATAAAAGTTTTCTCAAGGCACTCTATAGTAAGAGCAGGTCAGCATCATACTCTGTTATATCACTGACAAAGGACCATCATCAAAACCACCATGAGCAAAGCACTTAGTAACATTTCACAAAGTAGCTCCTGACAGGAAAAATGTCCTATTTTACAGGCAAATACCTCAAGCAGAACCAGCCTGATGTTGCATCTTTGGCATAGATTGGGGGTCGGGAACCTGCAGCTCTTTTGCCCCTCCCAAGTGGCTCTCTGCAGCTGTGCCAAATTTAAAATAAAGGACACTTTTTTATGTTCTAAGAACATTTTTTGTAATGCTATATAGAGATAGTTTTGTTTATTTAATCTCAAAAAAATGTTGTTCTTTTGTTCACTTCTTACTTTACATTTACAAATAGGCCTATTTTATCAACTTAAATATGCGTCATATCGTGCCTCTATGGCTCAGCACATACTGGTGATTTCCTGTCTTGGGAACAAAGGTCTGGACGCAGTCTTGTCACAAATGACACCTAAAGCAGGAGTTTTGTGCTCATCACACGAGTTAAGTTTTGAATATCTGAAATCTGGTTTAGCAGCAAGAGGGAAGGTTGGTATGTAAAAACACTGATCAACTTTGACAAGTTTCGTACTAAACCGGTGCTTTCATCGGACTAAAATAGTGTAAACGGAGAATGTGAACAGTGATAACATCAAAAACAGCATGAAAAACTAATACAAGTTCACACTTAACAGCATCAGAGAAAAATGAGGCCAAGGGATCAATAGAGGGCAGTTTGAGCAAAATAAACGGGTAGGCTCACGTTTTATTGTCATTCTCTACTCTGCTGTGGTGAAGTCGATATTATCATTCAGCAGATTGATACATTTGCTGATTATTTAAATATCTTTGCCATTCATTTAATGCAAGGTTGTGTACGAGTGTGTATTTGTGCAGATCAGATTGTTGATGTTTGTGCTAAAAATGTCCCGTGTGTTAATGTGGCTGTACTGTTACACAGGTAACTTATTTATTTTAAGTTCTGATTTAGACAGTGTTTAAGTTTAGTTTCTGTTTTGCACTGTTGCTTTAAGAAGCTCAGGGAATCAGCCAGTGTGATGTCATGTGACTAAACCAGGAAACAGAGAGAAAAATGACAACACTGAGGTGTATCATGGCATGTGACTCATGTGAGAGAATCCTCTAACATCTGCCATACGTCTTAAGCCTTTGATAGCATCGTGGGTATGTATTGTTCATTAGTTCGTAATCTTTATCCTCATATAAGTATTTTTAGCAGGAATGTTTTATTTTGTGAAGTTTGATGTCATGTTTGTTTAAGATGCCTTCCGATCATTAGCATAGCTTCATTAGCTGTCAGGAGTACACAAAAATACACAGAAATGAATACTTTAGTTCATTATGAGAAAGAAGATTAAAAACAGATGTAATTCATATAATTTTGCATATTACGTTGTGCTATGCTTGTGTTAAAGGGAGCCTAAAACTGAGTTGTGCTTTTTGTATGTTTTATTTTCACACTTTTCAACATCTTCAGTAAACCTGTGGACAAGCTGAGAAGGTCTTCAGAGACTTGAAGTTAGGAAAGAGTTTAGCTGTCTGTCAAGATATATATGGCACATGCATTGAGGACAGAACAGTGGCGCTGTCCATGGTGCTGACATGTGTCACTCACAGAGAGGGAGAAAGGCCGTAAACAGCTGATTCTACTATCTCGTGGATATTTTGAGTGATTATCGTGATTGCTCTGGTTTGTCCTTCTGACTGTATTGTTGATAAAGTCCGTGACCCAGTGATCATGGATGCTATTGTTTATTGATCAGGCCAATTAGGCGTCTTTCCTACTTTATTCCTGTATGTGACTTAGATAAACAGCAGCATAGAGGGAGGAGATGAAGTAGAGAAGGTTTCATCCGTAGGTGAACAGTAGGCTACTATAATATCCTGTATTGACTCTGTCTGACAGCAGGTGTAAGAAGTGTGTTTTGATGAATTAAGAAGTAATGATAATGATTGTATTCGTATGATTAAGGATAAAAATAATCACTTGCTGTTAATAACACTTATAGATAAAAACAAAAAATATACAACGTACCCCCTTCCAGAAAACAAAATTTTCTGGAAGGGGGTAAGGGCAAAAATGGCTCTTTCAGCCAAAAAGGTTCCTGACCCCTGGCATAGATAGTACATATACATTGTAAATTAAGTTAAGCATACTTAATCAGCGTATGTATCTAATAACGTAAACTATTTAAGAGCAACAGCTGCTTCAAATTTTTATCTCATGGTTTAGATTACAAATAGACTAGTAAATATGTTGTCATGTCAATAAAACAGAGAGAAGTCTTACTCCTTCTGAGTTTGTTGTTCTCAGCTCTGTGTTCACACTGACAGGAAAGCACTACTTAGGAGATTTTGTTTTTCTCAGAAACATAAACATGTTTAATGAATGTTTTTTTTCCCCACAAATTTACTCATTCCTCTAGCCCTGCCATCACGTGGGGAAAAGAAATGTCCCACCCACTCCTAAGGGAAGCTATATTCAAAGGCCCAATGGGTGAAGCTTTCAAAAGACTACAATCAAAAGTGTGCTTACACAACCAAAGAAAAGACTTTGGAATGAAATACTTGAAAGAATTCGAAACCAGATGAATTTTGGCAGGCATATCAAAGAGATCAGCATTATTTGAGAGGAGACTGAGGTAGGGGTGTGGGAGGAGATGGGGCAGTGCACTGAGGGACTTTGGAGCTATTGCCAAAGAGAGGTTTTGTTTTGGTCTGAGATTCTGGTGTTAAAGTGAGGCATCTACTGGACATCTACTTCAACCGATATGTATTATGCAGCATTTCCTACACCTAGACCACACTCGGGCGGGCCACCCAGGTATATTTACAGCCACCCAAGTATATTTGTTATGGATGCAAAATATTATCAGCATTACATTGGTACCAACAGATATAAGTTTAAAAAGTTAAACATTAGAATCGGTAGAAGTGGAAATTTTACATCTAATATTCACATCCAAATATATCAGCAGAGTATTGTCAGTATTAATAATCTTTCAGCCTTAAATATTGGCAAATATAGTGTATAAAAATAAGTTCAGAAATATTGACATATTGAATGTTGGCAAAAATCCAACATTGTGCATGCCAATATTTGTTCACCATTTGTTGATTCTTTTTTTTTTTTGATCCATATAGAGTTATGTGCAGAACTTATAGGCATTTTTTGACCAAAAATTAAGGCTGAAGGTGTAGAAGTGTCATGTAAGCTGCATCAGGGCACCATCAGGTGAGAAGGACGATTAACACAACCCCAATATTACCAGGGGCACATGAAAGCAATCTGTTGAAAAATAACAAAGTCCACAACTTTAGGTCGGAGTAAAGGGTGGATTCAGTGAGTAAGCTCGGTTTAGGATACAATCCAGTAGGGTTGCCATAAGCCCCTGGTCATGCTGTAGGGCCTGAAAATGACCAGGATGAAAAGGCTGAGAAAAAAGAGATGCTGTCAATTTTGACCTTGCTTCTGTCACCCTACATACCGTTATGCTTTTCACTTTGTAATAATATGAGTATAACAGCAGCCCAGAACACAAACGAGTCCTCCATTCTTGGTTCATGTAGCAACATGTCTGCACCATATCCAAAAAATATATACATTTTGAGTGATTTCAACTTCCTGTCAACAAACCTGAGGAGCAGTCTGTGTAGCTTTCTGCAGCTTAAGAAGTCTGAGCTATTGAAGGTGCCAGAGGGAGATTGGAGTTTATGTACTTTGCAGCAGAAATCCACTAATGCCCTTGTTGTAAGAACTGGTGCCAACATAAATCAACTGTGCCTGCATTGATGTTCTGTGAGCGATCAGGTCTGATTTCAGATGCCAAGAGAATCGCAAAGGTCTATATTGCGGTCATGTCAGTTGTTTTCTCTCTACAGCTCTCTAACTGCATTAAAAGTAAAAGGAGTGGTTTGAAAATAAAGTTGAGTCTAACATCTTGTGACTGACTGCTGTGGTATGTCTTTAAGCTTTTATGGCTAGAGTGCACCCATTTCACTTCCTTTTTTTATCTGTCTCGCCAGAAAAATACCGGTGCTACGATTCCTTTTGAAACTGACAGGTGCAGACAGCTTTGTATGCACAGCTCCACGGATTTGATCTGAAAGTAAACTGGCTGACATCAAAGAGTTTCCTTAAACGTTTGCATTTTTAGTACGGAAGCAACAAAAGGGAAAGCAGGAGAAGTGGGATGAGAGATTTAAGAAGGCGGTGATGTAGAGAAAAAGCGGACCAGCAGGTGAGAGAGATGAGGAGTGACACCTGATTTTATAGGAGAACTATTCTGAACATCATATGGTTTGCAGTGAGAGCACTTTACCGCTCTTTCAGTTCAACTGAGGCACCCGCACACAGCGTGCATGATAGAAAAAAAAACATCACCGTTTCACTCAAGTGGTTTGTGAGACGTAAGGACACTAACAGCATGTTCTCAATGGGATACAGGCACAGCTGGTTTCATTCTTTTTACATCATTTCACCTTGAAGACAGGGATTCAGCAAGAACATTTTCTGGTACCATGCAGAGACTTTTAGAGTCTTTCAGCTGCAAACTGAGGATATTTTCAATCAGTGAGAGTAGAAGGACATATGAGGTGAGATAGGACAGTTAAATTCCCTCGTTCAGAGCCGCTCTTCCATCACTGTTTTCATTAAAACTTTAAAACCAGCCTGGTTTTACCCCGTCCTTGTAATCAAACAACGATAATGGCTCCTGTGTTGACAAGCTGATTGATAGCCTTAGCTTGGGGCAATGAAAATGATCACTCTGTATTCAGACCAAATCACAACAAATTGTAATTAGCAGTTAGTGCCCGTGCCATGTGCTCATACTGTAGCTTTTCTTTTGTGCAGAGGAGACTTAATTAGAGCGCTTCAAGATGAGAATGCAGATTAATATGACATCTAAAGTACAACAATAACAGGGCTTTCTCAGATCCCTTCCCTGCTGTCACCAGAGAAGCCTGGACAGGATGAGGTATTTATGGGTAACTTAGAATTTGGAATGGTTACACACAAGCACTTAAGAAGCCTACAGTCACACTTGGGCTCTACTAGACAGATCTGAACCAAATAATCAGGGTTTAGATGTCAGAAGTCTCTCTGGACACATGAAATGACCAAAACCTAACAATTCAGAATGACATACATCCCCTTTAAAGTGACAGAACCTAATTCAACAGAGGTCCAGCTAATTGGTGCAAGTAGTCTTACAATGTAGGAAATAGTGATCACCTGAGTGCAGTGAATGTGTCTCAGGTGATTGTAGTACAAAAACACCTGTATCTAGAAGGTCCTATCACTGGTTAATCAGTATTCCTGGCTACCATTACACCATGAAAACACAAGAACTCCAAGCAGCTCAGAGAAAAGGTTACAAAAAAGTGTAAATCAGGGGATGAATACACAAAATTTCTAAGGCCCTGAACAGCCCCCAAAGTTCAGGTAAATCCATCATCAAGAAATGGAAGGAACAGAAGTGAGAGAGGCCACCAAGACACCTATGACTACTCTGAAGGAGTTACACGCTTCAACAGCCGAGATGGGAGAGACTCTGCATACAACAACTGTTGCCTGGGTTCTTCACCAGTCAAAGCTTTATGGGAGAGAGGCAAAGAGAAAGTCACTGTTAAGGAAAACTCTATCAAATCTCGACTAGAGTTTACCAGAAGGCTTGTGGGAGACTCCATGGTCAAGTGAGTGAAATTCTTTTAGGTCTTTTGAGACCAATATGGTGAATAAGCACATCACCACAAACACACAATTTCCACTGTGATGGCAGCATCATGCAGAGGGGATACTTCTCTGCAGCCAGCCCTGGAAGGCTTGTAAAGGTAGAGGGTAAAATGAGGGCCGTATCTGTGGGGACCTGTGGCTTGGGAGAAGATGTATTTTCCAGGAAGACAATGACAACCCAGAGTCAAAGCTCAGACTTCAACCCGGTATTTGTGACTGGACTTGAAAAAGGGCTGTTCGCACCTGAGCCCCGTGCAATCTAAAAGAGCATGAGCAGTTTTATAAAGAAGAATGGAGTATCCAAACCTAATTAAGACCTATCCCTACAGACTCAGTGCTGTGATTGCAGCCAAAGATGTATCTATTAAATAGTATCTTGAAGGGGTTTATATTTATGCAGTCACTTACTTTACATTACATATTTTCATTTAATTGAAATAAATTGGTAGAAATCTGTTTTCATTTTGACAATAAAGGGGGTTTTTAAGTCAAATTATATTGATTATTACTGATTTATAAAATCAGAATAAAGGGGAAAACATCCAAGGGGGAGAATATCTTTAAAGGAACTGTAAATGCACAGTATTTAAAGTCTGCCACCAGAGTGATCTCAATCAAAACAATAAAACAGATGATGAGTAGCAAATTGTTACTAAATCTTAAACCACTGTTTTTTGATCCATGGGTCAATTTCACGTAATGATAGAGAAAAGCTGTTAAAAGTGACCTCCTAGGTGCTGATATAACTCAGGTAGTATAGCCCATATACTGAGGTCACAGTTCTTAACACACTGGTCACAGGATCTGGTCTGTAGGCTTTATTTTAATTTCATTAACTGCTGTGATGACGCTGGTTCATGTCGCTTACATCTCTTGCATAACAATTTTGATCAACTTTTCACTGGTGTTGATTATGTGGTGTTTGCACATATTAAAACACATTGCATACCTGCATCACATAATGAGTCGTTAAGAGGTTGTGATCTTTTCAAGCAGTCCTGAAAGACAGATTTGCATAATATTGACCATGTTCTGCTTTATAACTCTGCATGCTCAATATAGTAGCATTATACACAACATGCTGGGGCTGAGGGAATGTCATGTAATATGTGAGAAAGGAGGTTTTTGACTTTTAACTGAAGTTTGGAACTAGATAAAAAGTTCTGGGATTCTTGGCTGTTAATTTATGTTAGTTAATCTCAAGGGGAACATGAATGGCTGTGCCAAAGTTCAAAGCAATCCATCTGATAGTTGCTGACATAGTTCTGGCCAAACTAAAGCAACTGACAAAAAAAAGCCAGCATTGCCATAGAGCCAAGTTCTGTGCTGTTATTGTGGACTAGGAGTCAACTGCATCCCATTTTTTATGGCCTGTGGTATAAGGTTGTACTGCCACATGTTTACAAAATCACATTACCTAACTTTAAAATTAATTAACATAGGCCGTCTACAGCTTTCACCTCAGTTCTGTCATCCTTACAACATATTCAAACAGAAACAGGGGTGCTGCTGCTGGAAACAGAAACAAACTCTTAAGACATTTATTATAAACATGCGCTCATTATGCAGCATTTCTTGACAGTAATTAAAACAATACTGTGATTATTTCAAATAATGTTATCTTATTGTTATTATCCAAACTTATTATGGACTGAAACTTTTCTCCAGCTTTTTTTTTGTTCTAATTTCCATATTGTTTAACCTTCTTGGCTAACGCAGTCTTCAAAAAAACCTGTGTTGACTTGGGATGTAGATTAGTTTTATTGATAATGATACCTTTAATCAATACTCCCACTATAAATCCTTTTCTATTGTTTGTTGGAAAGTCAAATTGACTAACCAGAGGTGTTATAAGCTGAGTAGAGCATTAAACTGAAGAGTGAAAAAGGTCATAACTTCATCTTTCATATCTGTCTTATATAGCTGAAGAAACATTCCTCATCTTCTCATTTATTTATTCAAGTTTCTTGTCAAAAACAGAATCTTTTTATTGATGTGACATTTGAACATCATGACATTTTCCTTACATTCCCATAACAGTCAATACCACTAAGCTGACCTTTAACACATCATAATATAATTTTGTCTGCTCATTAAGTCTGCTGATTAACTTTTATTCTATTGATTTCACAGATTTCAACATTGAACTAATATCTTTAACTAAAGGGACTTGCTACAAAGTTTCAGCACTAGCCTGAGTAGAAGAAAATCATCCTGGAGCTGCTAGAGCCAGAGGGCCCCCAAGAGCAAGGAAGTGAATGTTCACAAGCAGTTCAGACGCAAACTATAGTGAAATCAGCCAGGCTGTGAAGGGAATGAGGTGCTGAGAGTAAAGGTCAGGAAGAAACAGTGCCCCACCTCAGATTTAATAGTTTAAGTCAATGTTTTACATCGGGGGTTTCGTATAACGCTGTTTTAGCCTGTTTCTCAAGTCTGTTCATTAAAACAAATGTAACGTAATGTTCGTGAACTCACCGCACAACAGTCAAACAGCATCTGTGCAACTGAGCAGTACAGACCAAACACTGTTAAACATGCTAAACACTAGCTAGAGTCCCATTAAACTCCTGGTTTTCTTAAGTTTCTAATACCAAATTACTCCAAACACAGTTTAGTCTCTTCTTAGCTGGAAGCTGAGATGTGTGGGGTCTAATTTTTTTTGTACAGACTGGGAGAAAGGACATTAAGTGGATAAAAGTTAGCATGCTGGTTGACAGCATCTGCAGACAGCAGGGATAGATAAATACAATCACAGGTAAGACACGTTTTAATGAATTTATCCAGATTATGATTAACATATTATACAGTAATGATGTGACTTTATAGATCTGTAGCCAATTATTTTTTGCATTTATTGAAGAAACTGAGGCTTGCATCAAGTTGGTAGTCTATGTGTAATATCTGACTATAGGACGGTATTTCATGTTAATGCTGATCATTTAAAGGCATATATAAAACAAGCTGACTGTTACTGTAATAGGGTTTATGGTTGAGGTTAAAAGCGTGTAAAATAAATGAACTACTAGCCGTCTGTTTTGTGTTTTAGGGCTCTAAATCCTTCTAAAATGTGATGTTTCAGAAAGAGGAGGATGTGTTTTCAAAGGGAGGGTATAGGACATCAGCAGGTTTATTTCTGACAGAGGAGGAGTAAAGTTGGTTTGGATAGAATATACTTAAGTAGAAGTAAAAGTAATAATCTGTAAATCTACTCAAGTAAAAGTATAAAGTAAGTCATTTAAAATACTCGAAGTAATGAGTTGCTAGTTTTGATACCTGAGGTGGTTAAAGAGTAGAATCTGATCTTTTCTTAATGTGAAACAACTACAAAAGAATATGAATCTAAAATCAGGTTGTTTTTAAAAGGTGAGACTTGACCTAAAGTCAAATGCAACAGCTGTTCTAGGATGAAACGTGGAATCATTCTCCCTCTGCTGAAAGTCATGTGCTGTGAAAGTCAAACTTCAGGCCATTTTCTTGTTAACAGAAAGCGAGAATCTCCTCATTTTGGCTTCTAGTGTTATTTTTTTACTTAGTAGTTAAAGCTTTTTTAAATGTAGTGAGGTACAATACTTCTCTCAAAATGCACTTAAAAAATAAAAGTACTGATTTTGAAAAGAACTCAAAAAAGTACGAGTACAAAAAGATGCTACTCAATTACAATAACTTGAGTAAATGTAATTAGTAACTTTCTACCCCTGATTTCTCTGTGTTTTGTACATAAATGTAAGTAATTACCATTAACACATTAAAAAGACTGATTTTATTTTTTTAGTTTGGATGCATGCTGAGAGGTGGGCCTCCAAAAGAATGACTTACAGATAAGAAAAGGAGGAAGAAGTTCATCTCCTTCACACGTGTCCACTCCTACAGACTTCAGGACCTTAAGGGGCTCTAACAAAGCCATCTCCTAACAGATAGTCCAGAAAAAATAGGAGAGACAGGAAACTTTCTTCATCTGTGTGCATAAAGGTAAAACCCAGAACATCCCAGCAGAGACAGAGGAGTGGAGGACTCACCACAGTCCTTTCCAGCACAGTCAACAGTTAAGCTCACAGCTCAATTTACTGCATGCATGCAAGTGGGCCCAGAGTGGGGATCTAATAGTCACTACCATTATGTACAGGGATGATCATCAGTGGACTAAAAAAACAGTTCATACACACTTGTCAAATACATGAGTCTAGTTTCACTCATTGAAAGAATAAACTGAGACAAATCACTTCAGGTTTAACTAAAGTAATGTACATGATGTTATATGTTGAATTTCTCTCAATATCTATAATGGGGTTTGAAACAAAATGAACAAAATCTCAAATTCTGTCTCCTCATTTTTTCTCCATGGGGGTTTATATTAGTTGTATATGTGCAGATTATCTAGCATTGACTGCATTAGTAACGGTGATCAGCGGTTGGGGGGCCCCCAATCAAACTTTGCTGAGGGCCCCAAGCAAGCTTGGGCCGGCCCTGTTTGTTTAGTTGCATCATAGTTAACACTTGCTTTCCCGTACAAAAATTGTTCCCTTAGAAAAATTGCAGCGATATTTTTGTCTGTGAGCTCCCGTCTGCAGCGATGTCAAAACTGCCCTCCCACAAGATCCCACCCCCAATACAGCCCTCTAAAGCTGTGGTTCTCAACTGGCTCGACCTCAGGAACCACCATTCTGTCTTACGACAGATCACGAACCAAGTTTCCAAAAGATTTTCAACGACACATTGCAGTTTGGAGTATGATTGGACCAAAACCCCTAATACAAAGGAAAGGGACAAAACTGACAAATTTAATACCATCTTTGCCCATCATTATGTGTACATTTTTGCCAATTTTCTAGGGAACTTGTGAAATTGCTTCATTATCATGGAAGAGTAGCCATTTATTGCAAGAAGAGGAGATAATTTAGATGAAATATTGATCAAACATTTAAATACACCCAATTTCACAGTGAAACAGGGTAAAATAAAAGGTATTAATGCATGTCCAATAAGGACTACAGGACTTTTGCCACCATTTTTTTTTTTTTTCAGACACCTAGTTGCGACCCACTGAAAACTGCTCTGCGACCCTTTTGGGTCCCAATCTCTACCCACTTAAATGTAAATAACATGTAATAACAACAACTACTCATAATTTCTGCATTTTCAAAGACAATGGAAGCATACATTTAGCTTTTTGCATTCAGATTTTAAACTTGTACACCAAATCCTGACCCCACCTATGTTTCAGATAAATTAGGGCTGTTAATGTTAACGCGTTAACGCTCATGATTAATCTTGAAACCTACAGTACAGTACGGTGAATAAATTTCTTGACATTTGAACCTAAATATATATAGAAAATTGTTTACTACATGGGAATATAACTTATTCTGGGCTCCTCTGAAGTCTGGGCTTCACCCAGGTTACTTAAGACTTCTGCTCTGTTCCTGGTTCTCAAAAAGGCTAAGCTCATTAAGATGCAACATCGATATGTTTAACTTGTGAATGCTTCTGCATTGATGTCCATCGACACTATACACACAGATCTACACACACGGAGTCATCTTGTAACAGTGAATCATACTTAGCCCCAAAAAGGAGATATTTCCCATGCTGGGGTGCAGACTATTTCGCAGAGGCAATCAAAGTTCAAAAAGAAGATCAAAGAGATGAATTGTAATTCAAAAGACTCCATAAAAAGTCTACAGAGAGAGAAGAGAAATTTAAAAGAAGGCCTTATCTCAGACCTTGACTCCAGTGACATAAATTGAAGGAACCTGCCTTTTTTTGGAGCTGAGTGTATTCAGGCTTTGTCATGTTTGTAAGTTAGCAGTAAAATACAGGAACAAGGAGAAACTTCTAAAGCTTGGCATTGTAAGACCGACCTCAGGTAATGATGCTGTTGAGCGCACGGTGCCTGCAGCTATTTCTTTGTATTTCTGCAGCTTTTCACCGGTATACATTCATTGTGTGTGCGTCCGTGTTGTGCACGTGCTCGTCTTGGGGTGAAGGGAGGATTTGTCTGTCAGTGTAGCAGAGCAGATTACTTGTGCACTATCTTGTATCCTCAAGTCGGAACCAAAGCAAACACAGAGCTTATCCAGTCAGAGCAGACTCTCAGCATTACTCCAAGTCTGTGACCACTAACTTCTAACACACACTCGTCACACACACACTGGCAGCAACACATACGCAACATGCAGTGTCTGCTAACTCCAAGTCAAGGAAAAGAATAGAAGACTTTCGAACATTAGCATAATACTCAGCTGACTACCTTTCCCTGCACACACTGCTCTCGTCGTCTTCACAGATGAGGAACTCTGAAAGGTGAGGTTAGCCACAAAGGGGATGATGGCTGAGGGATCATTCACAAATTACTCATTAATTCTTTCTCTGAGGTGCATTCATCAGAATCTGTGGAGTGAAAGTGGGGATCAATTCTTACTCTAGATTTCAGGGTGGAAAAAAACAAAGGCCTTCTGACACCTATCAGAGACCAAAAAAAGGCAGTGGAAGTGAGTGGAAAGGGCAGAGAATAAAAAGAGAGAGAAATGAATGAAAATGAGTTATGATGGACAGATGGATGGAGGGTTACAGAGAGGAATGAGACAGGAGAGGAAGAGGAGAAGTGATGAGTAAAAGATGGTGAGAAAAGGGACAGATTGGGGTCAAAGTCGGTAAAATGTGAGAAGGAACAGTAGCATTTCTCGTGTTGTTTTAGAGCATTTTGCATTTGTCAGTGAGAGAGAGTAACAATACAAAAAAGTGACAAAGGGAGCTAAGTAGATACAGAGAGGGTAAATGAGACAGGACAATTGCCAGAGTGAGAATATTTACACACAGGCAGGTGACTCACCGCTCAATGAAGGTGAGATTATTTAGTTGCAACCCACGCATACACACTATTTGCACATAAATGACATATTAGCCAAACTTATATTCGTCTTGATAGAAGTACTTGACTTCATTAGGCTGTTGTATGTTAGCAAATGAAGGTAGATGTTTACCCACATTGCAAATCAATAAGCTATCTGAATAGGGTGTTGTGTGTTGAGGACACTGTATTCCTCCTTCTACCCAGGTTTATCTTATTTTTCACTGCTGCTCACTCATATAAAATCAATTTCTGATACAGAACTAATCTGTAAAGGACAAACATGTCTTAATGCCCTTTAAAATCCAAGTAACCATTTAAAATCAACTTTAGCGATGCCAGAGATAGGGCTGCCAGTCCATTAAAAATGCAGTCATGATTTATCACAATAGAGTCTTTGATTAATCACATTTAATCACAATTTCGGAATATTCATAATACCATCCATCCATCCTCTTTGACTCAGTGTGTTCTGGTCATGCTGGCAGCAGGCTAGGCAAGTGGATCCAGACTCCCCCCTCTCCCAGTAACGCTTTTACTCTTCTTCTGGGATTCTGGGGTGATCCCAGGCCAGATGGGATATAATCCCTCCATAGAGCTCTGGGTCTACCCTGGACTCTTAAGTTGCACATGGCTGTACAACCCCAAGGGAAGTAACCAGATACCTTCTTATTTGCAAAAGAGCAGCAGCTCTGGATATTAGAGTTCCTTAACCTATCCTATTAACTGTAATTTCCAAATGTCTGTAGTGTTCCATGTGCGCCAGTGTTTTTCCAACCCAGAGTTCCCGCTGGACATTTTTGGCCAAAATGACCAGAAATCCTCAGGAATTCTGCCCTTTAAGAACAACTGGACATATACTTTAGATAGTCAGGTGACCAATAACCTGCATTAACCGCAATAAAACATAAAAACAGAAACACAGTGATATGGCTTTATGTCAGCGCTAAAGTGAAACTAAGTAAACATGTTCCTGTCTGAAAATGATCAAAGTCCAACACATTAGAAACCAAGCCCGAGTTCTTTGTTACCCTGTTATTACAGCCTGCTTGACACATATAACACATGACCGTGTGTGAAAAAGACTGCAAAAAATCTTTTATTCGTCCTTGTGTAAGCTGTTTCATCAAGCACAATGAAAATGTGAGCACACATGCTGCAAATACTAGTATGCCTACATCAAACACATAAACAACAATGGCACTTAACTTCACATTAGCACTTTGAGCTCTAAGTTAGCCTGTTAGCATATAACCTGCTACCATAACTTTCATGTTATGAGAGACTCATCCAAACAACCTTCCAGCGCTCGGTTAACCAGACACCACCTAAAAACTCTTCATTACAAAGGAAATTGAGTCTTACCATCAGTTGTCCCATTTAAGTGCTCATAAACTGATGATCTCAACTGTAACCTCTGCTAAAACGGTAAATCCAAACATAGAGGTTTCTTTAGGATAGTCCCAAAGAAAGACAGAAGAGTCCACTGTGGACAGTCCAGTGCTGTCTTCTCCTCACTGATGGCTCTTCTCTGCAGCTGAAGTAACATGTGCTTGTGCTGCTGCTACTATAGGCTAAACAAGCCAGAAAGCCCTAAAATAGTACTCCCAGCTATGGAGAAGTGAGATGCTTCTCTTGCCACAGGCCCAATCAACCCACAACTTTCTGCATGAAATGATTCTGTGTTTAATACAGTTCTACTTCATCTGATAATTGGTAATAGGTAGATTTACCTACTCATCGAAGGCCATTTTAACTCTGCTTGGCCCTGGCCTGTCCATGTTGCAAAATAATTTGCCTCTCAGGGACAATAAAGACTTATCCTTGTCCCGGCTGCTGCATCAGTGTTTAAGCCACTCAGCTATCTACAAGGTTTTGGCTTCTTTATTACCTGCATTGATGACAACTCAAAATCCTTCCCCCAGAGATAGGCTTTGTTTGACGTCATCCACATTGATCATAAAAATATATACACTCCCTAAACTAGCCATATTTTGTGTTACATACAGTAGATAAACAACTAGGAAGTAAGTTGTAGTAAAATTACTTTGACTTTAAATTAAAGGATTATTTACCACATATCTGGGCATTTTTGCTGGTAATATTTTCATCTGCTGGACATCCACCTGTGAAAACGGTGAAAGGCAGTGAAATACCAGCGGAACGGAAACTCTGCTCCAACCAAAAGTGCACACCTTTGCCCGCTGGATCCATTTCTGAAACGCAGCAGAGCAGCTCAATCATAAGATCACAAGAGAAGTACTAGTTCACTGGGGGATTGCAAGATCACAAAATGACAACTGAGCCTTAAGTGAAAGTAGCATAAATCAAATTACTTTGCTTGTCTTTTGTTGATCTGTTTTTCACTTCAATATTATTCCACACTTTTTTTTTTTTTTTCTGGCCTCTAAATGAGTTCACTAGGAAGTTAAAAAGTTCAGATTTTCTGTAAAGGCTGTGTGGTGTCAAGTTAAATGGTCTTCCACCTAAACCATGACAGCATGCTGTTTAATGTGTTTTATCTGCAGACTTA
Source organism: Cheilinus undulatus (assembly GCF_018320785.1). Taxonomy (NCBI): domain Eukaryota; kingdom Metazoa; phylum Chordata; class Actinopteri; order Labriformes; family Labridae; genus Cheilinus; species Cheilinus undulatus. The sequence goes on along the minus strand of NC_054870.1, from coordinate 34,125,551 downwards.
ATAGCAACAGGCTTTATAGTTCTTTGATTCTGTGCTGCTGAATGCACTCTATTGAAAATGAGTTGTTTTTATAGGGTCTCATTTCACATGGCAGCTGAATTCTTGTTTGGTTGTTTAAAAGAAATAAACTGCAATGTCAGATTCATGTACGTAAAGAATTGTACTAGTGTAAGTAAAAATAAATAAATAACAGTTGGAAAGTCAGAACTGTTATCTGTTTTTATATAAACACCAGTCATATTTTTTTTTAAAAACACATTGTGCATCACTGGTTTACATTTTCAGAGCTGTGAATAAATGTATCTGAGTGACATTTGCAGAAACTTCATGTCATTACATCTGTTCTTGAGTTCTTCACATCCAACTTGTCAGTCTTGTTCCTCTGCACTCCCGTCTGTCTCATTATAGGTTGATGACCACATTTAAGTACCATCCACCTGATCCTCACTGTTACTTTGGATAGGTGTGTGCATACATGTGTAGTGTCAGGGATAACTGAGGAGAGTGTTTAAATGTCAGTCCAATTACAGACTCTCACCTTTTCCCCCCGCTGACACCCTAATAAAGCTCCACTGAGGGCCTCATTAAAGTTATCATGAAAGCCAATAGCCTTGAGAACAAGCAAAATGTGAGTCAATCTTGCTGCAATATTGCTATTGCATGCCATGTTACATAAGAGAGAATAGACACGCACAAGAGAGTCGATGTGATGTTCAAGTAGTTGAAATTGAGTTCCCTGAGCAGCCTGTTCAGCAGACGGGCTGAGGCTGCAGTGGGTTAAGGTTCATTATAAACTACAATTGGCCGCTGCACTGTGCTGTCAGGATACAATGGGCAGCAGTTGTTGTATCGAGTGTTAGCTACAAGCCGTATTCTCTTGGGGCAATCAAACCAAAATCTGTGAGCCTCAACATTTTACTTTGCTGAGCTGCATTGGTTAAGTTGCCAGGCAACAAAGCAGTGCAGTGGATTTGTGCACTCACGTTTCTGTAACCCGCTGCATTCACTGTTTTCACATCAGCTCATTGATATGCAAATATATCACAATTATAATTACCAAGATCAGCCGATAGTTCATTAACAGAGGTGGTTGTAGTGTCGACAAGAGGTAGGAGAGGCAGGGAGTTACATCAGTTTCTAATTTGCTTTACATATTATGTCCTTTCACACCTCTGACACCGAGTCACACTCAGGTGCTCCTGTTGATTACAAGTCTGAGCTCTGCTCAATATGAGAGAGAAGCCCATCTCCCTTTATGATGCCTCATTGGTCAGTGAGCACAGGGGGCTTCTCTCTGAAGACCCCAGCTGATAGCGCAGGGAGAGGATGAGATTTTCAAACCGTGACACTGTCAGAATTGCAGACAGAGACATTTATTCACTTTGTCTCTTACAGATTTTTAAAGTTGGCTCCATTCGTGGTCAGCTGGTATGTGTTTGGTTTGTCTTTTAACAACCTAAAACAACAATTTCCATGTTTATACCACAGCTGATGATTCACTAATTAGTATAAAAATGATTAAAACAGGTTTGGTGATGCATTTTTATGTCAGGATTTACTAAGTCAGCCTGTGAGGTGAAATACAAGGTGACAGAGCAGTGATAAGGTGCTAGTAGAAGCTAAAGGGGATTATAACAGGATAAAATATGCCATGAAATGAAATGTAAACAGACACCTGTGTCTCTCATTTCCCACTGCTGTTTATATTTGATTAGTGACACATGCAAACAGACGTGTGATTGATGCTCACACGCACTGCAGTATTTAACCAAAAATCCCAAGTGTCACATTACAAGAAGTCAAAACATCAAAAAGTCTCCTTGTAGAAAGAGTATGGCCTCGCAGAGGGTAAACATTCTATTCATTGTTATTCTGAGGTATATCTCAGTAAAGGCTGCAGCAAAAAGAAAACGACTGGAAGGAGCGCTGCAGCATGTGCCTCAAAAAATAAATAAAAAAAGCACAGCGTTGTCATTCAGACATTAAAGGGATGGCATTTAAGCCTCACTTCAAACTTCGTCTTTGAAAAACATCTGTCAGAATAGGATATTTGCTTTACCTAACAGCAGGTCAACAAAAATAATTGGGAATATATCCAATTTGTGTGGTGGAAATGTCAAATCCAGGGCATTTCTCAAATCCCCATAAAAAGCTCCACTTGAATAAAGCAGCCTACATTGCATTAACGGTTGCCTGGAACAGGGAAGCCTGTCAAGGAAACTGTCAGTCTACTATGAACACTGGGGGTTTGGAGCTGACTCAAACTGTAACATCACCTCTCCTTCTTCTTACTTCTCTTTCTGCCCTCCTGGTATAGTCAGAAAACTAATAAATAAAATATAAGCTGAAGGAAGGCAGGTAGATCTCCCCTAAGGTTACAAATAGGAGAAAATATATATCGCTCTGAATCAATATCACAAATTTATCCTCCTGGCTAGACCTTTTTCCTCTGAATGCACTTGTTTCTTACCCTGGCTGGAAGGTACAAGGCAAAATATGAATTTTAATACTGCACACATGCAAAGGTGGTAACAGGAATCCTACCTGGGATAGCCTTAATACTATCTCTATCATGATTAAGATGTCAAACAAAAGAAATGTCTCCACTTAAGCTGCATTGTTAACTACAGCAGCCTAGTTTTTACAAGATAACCCAACCATCTAAACCCTGTTATCCAACTAAAACACTGAGTCTGATACTTTGGGTGCCAAATGAGTGTTGCATATTGCCAATTTTAACTAGGCCTGGCAACTTTAGTTGTCTGCAATGTGCATGTCTCTTCCCTCATCTTTGCTTTCTTCACTCTTGCTCTGTGTCATAAAGAGAAACAGAATTGTGTTGGTCCATCAGTGGAATTAATCAGTACCAGCTTTGGTTGCCTGTTATCAGTGATGAGGGTCCACGGAGGAGGAAAATTAAACTGGCAGGGTCATTTAAATCAACATATCTTTGAGTCTGATGTGCACTCTACTTTAAATTAGTTGTGTGAAAGACAAGAATGTGAGAGTAAGCTTTACCAAGGCTGGAAACAACTCTCTACTGCTATGAACCCGACATCAAAATTTTATATGAAACTATAAAGGCAACATGTTAATGCACAAAACTGTAGCTCTGCTTCCATGGCTAAAGATTCCTTAGGCTGAAGATATACTTCTGTTAACCCAATACACGAATGCACAATGGCTGCCATGCATTCCCTATGTTGTCTGTGCACATCCTCAAAAATGTATGTAGCACTGTACAGTGTATCATGTTCACTATAAGGCCACAAACATGCCTGTCAAAATAGTTAGGATAGATAAGTTCCAGTTCAGGAGTCAAAATCAGCTTCAGTGAGTGACTCCATTAACTGGTGGCTCTCAGGCATCACTCTACAGTAGCTCTACAGTAGCGTTAGTCTTTTCTTTGTTCTTGCACATTCCTGGAACTACTTGCAGAGCTCAGAGACAGGATTGTTGCAATTCACAGATCTAGGAAAGGCTACAAAAAAACCTCTCCTCCGCTCAAGGTTCCCAAGAGCACAGTGGACTCCATCATTCTCAAATAGAAGAAGTTTGCCACAACCGGGGCAAGTCCAAGACCTGGTTGCCTGGCCAAACAGAGTGATCAGGGTGACCAAGAACCTGATGGTCACGCTGACTGAGCCCCAGAGATCCTGTGTGGAGATGTTAGAAAGTTCCAGAAGGACAACCATCACTGTAGCCCTCCACCGATCTGGGTTTTATGACAGAGTGGCGAGACTGTCAAACAGTGAGAAACAATATCTCTGGTCTGATAAAACCAAGATTGAACCTTTTTGCCCTTAACTCTAAATGTTATATCTGGAGGAAACCAGGCGCTACTCATCACCTGCCCAAACAGTAGAGCATGGTGGTGGCAGCATCATGCTGTGGGGGTATTTTTTGGCAGCAGGGACTGAGAGACTGATCAGGGTTGAGAGAAAGCTGAATGGAGATAAGTACAGAGATATCCTCAATGAAAACCTGTTCTGCAGTGCTCAGGACTTAAGACTGTGCCAAAAGTCCACCTTCCAACATGACAATGACAGCCACAGCCAAGACAACACAGGAGACAGCTCTGTCAGTGCCCTGAGTGGTCCAGCTACAGCCTCGACTTGATCCCTGTCAAACATCTCTGGAGAGTTCTGAAAATGGCTGTCCACTGACAGTCTTCATCCAACATGACTGAGCCTGAGAGGATTTACAAAGAAGAATGGTGGAAAATCCCCCATTTTGGGTGTGAAAAGCTTGTTGCTTCATGTTTAAAAAGGCTCAAGACTGGAATTGCTGTGAAAGGCAGTTCAACTACTTTGTAAAGGATCTGAATGTTCATGCCAATGTGATATTGTTTTCTCTTTTAAATAAATTTGCAAAAAGATTCTTAAATTCTGTTTTCACTTTGTCATGATGGGGTACTGAGTAGGTTAATGAGAGAATAAATGGATTCAAACAACTGCAGCATCAGGCTGCAACATAACAAAATTGAAATTGCTCTAGATTAAAGCATAATCCCAACACCAACCAAGCAGCTCAAGCTTAATCTTCAACAGTGACGAGTGCTGACGAAAGCAGAGATAAACAGGCTCACCGTTTTAATATGAGTGATCATAAAAGGATATATTGTGTGAGTCCCTATTAGAATAAGGATTTGTGCCAAAGTGGGCACATGTGATGGTTAACATTAATTTAATTAGCCATTGGGTGACAGTGTATCTCAGGTCAAGATGCAGAGTGATGCCAAAGTAACACAACTGATTACTTTCAGCAGTAAGAAATGTACAATGTGTGGTAAGTTCCTTTTTTAAAACTACCCTATCACTACTTTGTTATGTTTTGTTATGCCTTTTTTATGGAGATGCCCTAAGTTGTATTTTTCTAGCTCCCCAAAAGTGAACATTTGTTTATCTTCTTAGCATTCAAACCATGCAAAGGACTTGGTAGTGTTTTTGGTTTGTTAACCACTGTGGGACCAGAAAAATCCAATTCAAACAAGCCAGCTGGAGCAATTACATTTTCAGTGTTTCATATATTTCTGCCAACCAAATAGCCAATTGATTAATTGGGTAAACAAATGGCAAACAAATCAATATTGAGATTAATAGTAGGGGATCATACACGTCTACAAAACCTATCCATATCAATTCCAACATGACCTCATAAAACCTTCTATTTCATGAAACAGCAACTGGATTGATTCTAAAAATGTGTCATCTGAAAGATGCATTAATTATCATTTTTCTTGTAATAATATGAAAATTGATGATATGCTTTTCACTCTGCAGAATTAAATTTCAGCTGAAGCCCAGTATTCAGGCTGTCTTTGCCATTCAAACCAATCATGAAATCTCTTTTGTCAAGGCTAAAAAAGGCTGAGCTGTCTTTCACACATTTTAAAGCAAAATTACCCACACTTCCTCCTGTCTCCTTCTCAAACACTCGACAGTCAGAACCAAAGCTACCTATTTCTATTAGCCTTAAACACTTTCAGTAGATTAACTTAAATGACGACTGTGGAGGAAACCGTGAGGGCTTTACCTTCGAGAAAATACTTGATGGTAATTGGATGTGATTATATTAGTTATTATCATCATTAGCCACCTGTACAGGTCTTCACAGACGACACTGCCAGTCTTAAACCCCTTGTCGTCTCCATGGAAACGTGGGATTTTGTCTCAGTTGCAATCAGTATTTTAAAGAGGGTCGGTGTCGTTTACGGCCCAGTGAATGCGACCAAAATAATACAAACATTCATTACAGCGGCTACAGCCATGCAGACTGCCTCATCATAGCAGAGAGCCAGGGTGGATCCATTCTGTGTCTGCTGCTGCTGTTTTGTCTGATCCTTAATTAGCAGGTGCATCTTCAACAAAGGCTAACTATTCTGAGGGGGTTTAAACAGGTAGCCTGTCTCTGGGAGGGGGGAATGAGGTACGCTCTCATGTTTAAAACATGCTTTCTTTAAGGTGAGAATAATGATGTAACATCCAAGCTGGTGTAGTTTACATGTCCCTCATATGAATACATGACACATAACAAACACTGTCAGCCCTGTGGCGAAACGTTAATGATTAGCCTGCCATGTCTAAATAAGAAATGGCACTAATGTCTGAGCAGCGAGCTCTCCATTTGGTAGGAAAATGACATACAGTGTGTGTTTGACACAGCTTGGCCAAGTCAAGACATCCTGTCAGTATGGATTAAACAGTCCCAGACTATGATGGGCTTCCACAAACCTTGGCATAACATCATCTCCCCTTGGGCTAATGCTTTTAACATTTGTTTATATGCAAAACAAGTCCACAGCGGGGACAGATAGGACGACAACTGCAGGCAAGGGATGCCAGCAGAGAGAGAACAAACACTAAAAGACGGGTAAAACAAAGTTAAGTAGAAGCCATAGATGTTCATTGAAGATGATTTTGTGCTAAACCCTTCGGATTTAGAAGTGAGAAATAATTAACCAAACATTTGATATTAATGGCATATGACCAATGTTGAATTGAAGCCGGTTTTCCAATTAAAGCCGCTCTTTCTTCTATCATTGTCAAAGAGGAAATCACAAAGTCCCTCAACAATTACATCTCTTACAGATTTGTATCTTTTGTTTTCTGTCTTTCTGTCAAGCTCAGGAGGAGGCCATTCATCATGTTGGTGTGACGCTTGCTCATTTGTGACCTAGCATGACAAGTCACCTATTTTACAATCGACCTCTCACAGCCCCAGAGATAGAGCTTCAGAACGGGTCAGTGTTTTCAGAAAACAGAGGCTCCTGTCTGGGCTTTCAGTGAAAAATAACCTGTTTATTCTTCACTGATTTTACAATAACAGAGGACATGGTTCTTTCATTCCACTCTATGAGAATAGGATGACGATTACCCAAAGCCTTCACTACTCTCTTGAGTTCATGTAAGGTCATCATTGTAAGAGACACAGTTGTGCTTTGCATGTCATTTGTATTATGCCAGCTGTATATTAGACACTTTACATATCCGACTGCTCTACTGTCTACAGATAAGGACATCACTGGGACTTGAAAAAGTACAAAGTTCCCTTGCTGGAATAAATATAGTAATAAAACAATATAAAGGGTTTCAGTTTTGTTGCATTAGTGGTCCATAAAAATATATCACATTACAGTAAAATGCATTACCAAGTGCCAGATCTGTTCACTTCTGTTTTTAGATGTATTTTGGGGCTTTTATGCTTTTATTTAAAAAGGAGAGCAGTGGATAGAGTTGGTTAGAGGGATGAGAGTGGGGGAGAGGCATGCAGGAAAGGAGCCATAGAGTGGAATTGAACCTACGCCACCTACGTACATGGGGCGTGACTTAACTGGTAGGCCATCTGCACCCCAGGTCTGTTGATTTCTTACAAAGTAAATTCCACTGAACCAGCCAGTTTCATGTAGAATGGTCCAGTCATTTGGATCAGCTTTCCAGCTCCTCTTAAGATCTTAATCAAGTACTCTTAATAGTACAATTGTAGATGTTTTTTTTTTTGTTTTGCTTTTTTGTTTGGTTTTTTTTTTTGCTTCTTGGGAACAAATCTTACAGTCCTAAAAAAAACTGTTTATTTCCCTTTTAAATGGTGCCTCATTTGTAAGGAACATATCTTTGTGGGATGAGCAGCAGAGCTAAGTGTGTGCTTTTAATGTTTGAAATTATGTTTGTATTGATGGTTCTTATAATTTATTATCATTATTATTGTTGCTGTTGTTATTACTTTAAATCACAATGAATGTGTTACAATATCAGGATGTATGATGTTTGTCATATGGCCTGGAGCATGTCATGCTGCTGCCTTTGTGTTGTTTGGTGGAAACCAAGGGCACTCTAATTTCTTCAACCAGTCAATAGTGAGACTCTCTAATGTCATCATCATTGGTAAGAAAAGTAAGTGCTATGCATGCAGAGTCTGTGTGTCTCAACACAACAGGTGGCGCTGCTGCCATCACAGATACACTGGCATGACACTCGATGCAGACGCTCAGTTACGCTCAATTTTAAGTGAGTGGGTTCCCACTATCAGCAACACCTCATCCCGATGCAAGTTAATGCTGTGGCCATATCAACTCTCAGTTAACAACACAGACCTGCTGCTTATGGTTCATGTGACAGCCACAGGTGTTTGCTGCAGTGTGTGACATCACAGCAGCTACGCTCTCGTTTAGTTATGAGCTTACACTTAAGGGGCTGATCATGTGGACTGAACTTAGCTTGAAAAGTTGTTAGAAATGGTGCATGACATTTAGGTAACACAAGCCACATATTTTTGTAAAGGTTATGAAGAAAGATGTTGCTCCATGGAAAGAGAAAAGGTACATCTTTTCTCTCTCTTGTCTGTGTCAGAGCTGTAATCAGGAGGCTGTGTGAGGCGAGAGAAGGAGGAGGTCCAAAGCGTGACACAAAAATGACTTTAACCCTTTATAGGGCACTCACTGAAATATTTTGAAACTAAAAATTTAAGCCCTAGAATATGGACAACCCATGACTTTACGAATATTGAATTACTAAGTGAATTTAAGCAGTGATGAGGCTCAGAATAAAAATAGGAACTGATTTATGCTATTGAAGTATAATAAACTGTTACAATGATGAAAAACAGCCTATAATCACATATATTTTAATATTTATACCATTTATACTTAGTTTTCCTTAGAATTCCATCAAACAAAATTAGAAAATCACAAATACAGAATGTCTAAATGAATTTAAGAACATTAACGGCTCATGGTAAAAATAAAAACTAATATGAACCACATATATATAATAAAACTGGTATAAATGTATAAAAATGATGTCAAATCACTCCTATTTTAATGATTACTCCTTTAAAATTTGTATAAATTAGTAAAATTTACCTCTGGATCTTTTTACAAATCTGTGGCAACATCTAACTTCACCATAGAGTACTGTTATCTTTTATGTAATGAGTTATGTTTCAAGAAAATACCCTTGGTATAGTTTCTACATGAGTTGGCCATATACCTTAATATAAACAACATTATGACCAAATATGGTTCCTCCATTTTTTACCTTAAATTTTCAGTAACTGTGGAAAAACTGTGCAAAAAAAAAAACCTATCATGACATTTAGCACTACTATTCACCTTTATTATGTGTAAGTTTCATCAACGTTTTAGGCTAGCTATGATTTTAGGGTTTGTTTGGGACCAGAAGAGATGTAAGACTGCATTTTGTGAGTACTGGAGTAAACAGGAAGTTTGAGACACTCATGGCCACTGCTGATTGGTCAGGTGGTGGGATTGTCACTTTCTGTGATGGTGACTGATCACTGATTGGCTGAGAAAAATCACTCTGGTTCTACTGTATCAAAGAGAGTTTGATAGAATGAACCAAAAAACAGTTTTTTCAGGTATGTTGCCTTTTATAATTAATCTACATAGACAGAAAAACTGTCACAGTAAACATTTACACCAAGAGCCTTTATAGTTCGGGACAAAAACTCTCTAAAAGATGTAGAAAAGCATCTTTCCTTGTGCCTGTCTGATACTTTTTAGGTGATTATACTTTCTTTAGACAGCAGGATTCAGTTCAATCAGTTAACAAAACGCAGAAAAAGACCACTGCTGCTGTTCTGATCGATATGACTGACTCATCTCCCTGATACAATAACCTTTAAAGTCACATTTCAGAGGCTCCCCATGAAGAGGGTTTTCAATTCAGACCCACAGAGTCACTAAAGACTAGGTGAAGCCATAACACTTCTCCTGGCATTCAGAGACACTACCTGTCTCTTCAGTCTTCTTACAATTGATAGGTGCGACCAAGTGCAGAGTGTGTTTTCATCAGATTTTAGATTTGATGTTGAATGAAACTGAAAAAAATACATAGTTGTACCTTCTTTAAGATTTAATCTTGGCTTTATGTGTCCAAATGCAAAAGCCAGAAAATGTTTTGCCAAAGCTTGAAACAATAATGCTGCATTGATCAATGGGAACAATCCTCCCAGTAAAATATTAACCTTTAAATGCCACTGTCTATATATACCAACCAACAGATTCTTTCTTTCTTAATTCTCTTTCTCTCTATAGCTCCTCTGACATTTTGTTAAAGTTTAGAGGAAATTAACTCCATCTAGAAATATTTTGAACCCTGATTAGAGTCACACTGCCCATTCAATAGTATGTCAGAGTTAAGTGCCAGTTTGAGAGGTCTCTAGAGAGACGGCGGCCACTGATAGCAATTGATATCTTCTGCATTCAGTATTTTAATCTGTGTAATGTCCTGGTTCACCTCTATGTAACGATCGCTTACATTTTGTTCCCATTGACCGAGGCCGTTTTCACTGAGGGTAAATCTGTTGTCAGGGTTGATGGCTCTTTAAACATTTGATAGCAGGTCTCCATATCACAAATCACGTTGCAAAAAGGCCCTTTCACAAATCCCATCAGCGCCAGAGTGGACGTTTTGCCGCTGCTGTTATTGTTGCTCCTATCGTCTGAGCTCTCACACTTGGTGTCATCGGCACTCTTTTATCAAAAAAGAAAAGAAAAACCCCACACGCTGAAACAATACTGCCAAAAAGAATAAAAGAGAAAAGACTCAGCAGGCACGCAGCATCATATGAAATCAAATCAATGGGACACGAATGAATCACACAGCATTAGAAAGTTTCAGTTTGAGTTCATCATCCCGCAGAAAAGACTTCAATAATGCTCTTTCATTTCTTCTCCATCATTGTCGTGATGCTGTTCTAGCAGCCAGACACAGGCCTTTAGATCCACTCCAACCTTTTGAAAATGTGAACAATATACTTCTCTTAGATGTTATTCTCTTCTTTATCTGTTCTCTCCGTTTACTGGATACATACTGCCATAGAAAACATATTTTTACTCTGTGTGTGTTTTTACCTTCCATGACGTAGACCAGAGAGCCCACATCACCCTCTTTGATGATACAGCTGTCTTTTCCATACTCCACAGGGTACATGCAGTCCACGATCTCCTGGATCTGCGACAGCTCCAGGTTCTTCATGAAGTCATTGTCCAAGATGGCCTCCTTGATCAGATCCTTGGACCTGGAGACAAGGTGACAGAAATGAGACTACCACTTAACCACTGTCATTTTACAGTATTGTTGACAATAACTGTGTATTAACATGGGCAACATTTCTATAGCTCATGTTGTACAAATGTGAAGCATGAAATACCTCCCTATAGGCGCTGATATATTATGCTAGTGGTGTAATTTGGCTGGAACTGCAGACTCACACTGACTCCACAGTGCACCCACAGTCCACAGTTGTCAGTCATGACCTGCTCTTTTTTTGTGTTTAATAACTAATTGAAGCTTTAGAGTTTGATTAAAATCCCATCTGTTAGCATGGTGGAGGCAACGTTTATGGCCTAGTCAGCTCTTAATCTTAAAGCTTAAATGCTCCATCAGTGTTGATATAAAGTCACTGTGCATGATGAGAAAAAGGACTACACAACTTGAAAAATATCAAACATAATATCAGAAATGGCTGGAAAAAATCTCTTGAAAATCCAGCAAAGCATGTTGACCTAGTTGACAGTTATGTAATCAAGTCTCACTCAAAGAACACTGTAGCTTTTCAAAACTCATATCCTCATTTTAAAGCATCAAGGTTAAACCTTTTTATTCCCTAGGCAAGCTGGAACGAGTCAATAAAAAACATAAAAAAAACATGACTTATAGAAGCAGAGGACTTCCATTCTGAAAGACACCTCTGAAAGCCAAATCAGCCTTTAGCATGCAGAGTCAATATGGCATTGTACAGGTGAGTATTTTTTGTGATGACCATTCCATGAGGGATAAAATGTTTTTTTAGTGTAAGACTAATGTGAAGCCATTAAGATGCAGCATGGCACACAGAGGAGGGAGCACTCTTTCAAGGCGAAAAGACGAAGTAGAACTATTGGAGACACGGTGTCAGATCAGCATTTAAAGCTTATTAGATGGCGGATTTTATGACCACAACAAAAGCTCTCTTCTGACACACCCCTTCATCCCTCAGCTTTCTCCTCCTACTTTAACACTACCCAGATGTTGGCAAAAACTCACACGGGCCCCCTCCAACCAGCATGTATCTTAATTACGTGATAAATTATCTGACATTGTGTATATTTTGAGTGAATGCTAAGAGGTAATAGTAGGGTTGTTTGTGGTTTAACACTAAGGGTCGACTGATGTTGTTCTTTTAGGGCTGATATTGATTTTTAGCAATGCATATGACCGATATGCATTTGTTATGGCATATAAAATGTACTTGATGTGGCAAACAACAGTTTAGCCCTAGCTCTGTCAACATGAGAAACAGCAGAGCTGCAGGAAACAGGAAGTGATGGCATACACTTCCTGTGTCAGTGCCACCCAGGCCTCAGTGTTGATTGGCTAGAGTCGTGTGACATTAAGCCAGTCTGAAAGTGTTGTGGCAGTACATTAAGTGAGACTGGAGACAGTGAAAACAAACTCAGAGGGTAAGACAAGCCAGAGTAGCGTACCTTTGAATAAACTGGTTTTGGCCAATTATCAGGAAAATAAAATGCAGATTTTAATATTCGGCTAAAAGCGAAACAACTGGAAAAGTGTGCTGTCCACAATGTCCTCAAGTACCAGAAAAACCTATCAGACACCTATCAGAAAATGTGGGCTGAAACAAGCCATTCTCAGATTCTCCCCTCATGATGTCATGGAGTTGACACCGCCCCCAGGTTCAATTGGCCCTCCCCGCTTGGAAGAAAGTTCCGCCCTCCGCTACTGATCCTCCCCTCAGCCAAAGAGAGCCACATCCATTAAGCCACATCAATTTCCTGAGAGAGGTGGAGTCAGGGGCGGAGTCAGACAGCTCACTAACATTTAATGCCACAGACACAGAAACAGCTCGTTCTGAGCAGGGCTGAAACGGAGGGGTTTTTAGACATGCCAAAATCCAAGAAAGGAGTGTTTTTTCAACAGCACACTTCACAGGCATGTTTTGGGGACCATTGAGACCAATATAAACTTGTCTTAAAAGGGTAAAATATGTCCCCTTCAATAATTAGTGTTTTCAATGACCAGATCGTTACAGTGTTTTTAGACAGTGGAAACACGCTCCTGTCCCAACTTTTTTAGAACTTATTGCAGCCATCAAACTCAAAATGTGTGTGTATTTCCAAAACAGACAATGCGGTTTCTCAGTTCTGTTTTAAAATATCTTGTGCTCCATTCAAATGAATATAGGACAAAAGAAATTGCAAATTACTGTATTCTGGTTTTGTTCACATTTTGCAAAACAGGGCAAAGCTTTCTGGAATTGGGATTTGTATGCATTTTTAGTTAACTATAACATAAGTCTTTGCAGTGTTAGGGTTAATGTAGTACAATGCAACCCACTAGTATGCTCAGATTAATTTTTTGTTGCCTTTGCCATCCTGATAGAGAATTTAGAAGTGTGGACACCGGAGTGTGTATACTTCTTATAGCTGTGTATACCCTATACTGCACCACTGGGTATGTTTATTTGTTGCTGTATTCATGTTTAGGATCAGAATCATTTGAAGCTTTTCGATCAATACCTTCACATCATCTAAGGAGACATTTGTTCAGAAAAGTTTTATATATGCTGACAGCAGGAAAGATACAGTGGAGGTTGAAATCTTCAAAGAGAACAACCTTCTGGTCCAGACACAAAAAGTGGAAAAAAAATAAAAAGTGACCAGATTCTGAGTGGTGAGTCAAGATAAGTCATCTATTGAAGCATGTCATCTGCAGAGTGAGAGTCCTGCTTTCGGCAGGCGGATGAATGAGGTTAATAATATGTATCAAGGTTAATCCAACAAGGAGTCCCCTTCTGCTGAGAAGTGGAGCTTTGATACCTTGTTTTATAAAGCAGAGAGAAAGTGCTCTCTATCCCCCGACGGTAGGCACTGGTGGTGAACTGTCTCTTGCCTTTTTGTGCTCTGTGCCCTTTTCAAAAGCTGTTCACCTGAGGAGCTCATAGCTAAAAGAGCAAATAACCTGCAGGGCATTTATGAAGCAGCTCTCCCACCACACACAGGCTTTCTGAGCCCTGCTGCCAGCCTGCAGCGGCATCCTACACAAACCTGCACGGCAGCACAAACAAAACTTCAAGCGATGAGAACGTCAATGTCTGCCATGATGGAATATCAGCAGTGCCCAGAGATTATTTCAGGGGTTGGTTGATGTGAGGAGCAGTTTGCTTATGTCTGTCAATTCGCTGAACTTTTAAGGTCACGCGATGGCTTCGACATTAAATCTCAAATCTGCAGAGCGTGGTTCCTTCTGATGAAAAATGCCAGATCTGTGAGAGATGCCAATCTCAGCCACCTAGAAATACACATATCAACTTTTGCCCACATCACAAGTCAGTTGAGTGCAGCATTTTACACCATAAGCAGACTGAGGTTTGGTCAGAGTCTTAAATGGCGTGCTGAAATATCAGTAGTGTGGTTCTTTAATGTGTGTTTTAGTATTCAGCAGCCTGATGAATTTTCAATTAGGATTTCAAGGCCTGTGGATCCCCAAACAGCTCAGCTTTTATTCTCTGACAGCAGATATACTCATGGATGAAAGTGAGATGCTAAATTACTAAGAGCATCTTTAGTTAGCTGTCACAGTCTCGTGGAGAGAAAACATATTACTTACACTTCAAAGACATAAGTACAAACAACTAAAAGATCACTCACTTTGCTTTTTCAGGGATATTTCTCAAATATTTCTCAGCTTTTAGACACATTTCAGGTCAGGGCGAAACTATATTTCATTTCTCCCTTGGACATTCATGTACAGAGACATTTTCCTTTAATAGCAGAAACATAAATCTGAGCAGTTTTCACTCCTGCTTGCATTGCATGAAAATGTGCAGAATTTTCAGACAGGCTCCCCCTGAAATCTTCCTGGTCCTGCTGCTGTTTCTCTGACTTCTTCTCTGACCGCAGCACTGTCAGGCCTCAGGTTAATACAAACTTTATCCTCTAAACTTAACAAATCTTTCTCCTAAATCCACCTGCATCTCACAACCATTTAGGTGGCCTGATTCTTGTCTGCTTGAAAACTGTCCTCTTTATTTCTCTCCCTCATGGACAAATAAAATGGCTCCACTTTTTCCCACTGAGCTTACCTGTCGTTGTCAACTTTTTAATAACTCCCGCTAAGTTTTTCAAGACCTTATGCAGTAAACTCAACTTACCAAGGCTTTCTTTGGGTAAGCGGGCTCAAGGGAAGCAGAAATAACAGGAATCACAAAGCAGGATATAAACTTTGACTCACACTCACGGAAAAGAGGGCAATTAGAGCATCATGTGATGCTACTTCATCCCAGATAGGTATGATCACCAGCTGTCTGCCTGGTGATGTATTAAAATATTGATTAATACATCAACATTATTGTGGAAATGATAATGCTGCTGCTACATTGCTGTATATAATCAGATAAGTGGTATATTAAAGTAAGATGATTTGGGTATCTTGTTTTTTACCGGACTTTGGAAGAACTAGTGGTCATTTTTTCCCATAAACGGGACCGTGACAAAGTGAACAAATCTGCTGATGCATAGAAGTAATTTGGGAACTTCTTGGGTCTGTATGTTGAGGAAAGTGTAAAGTTATACATGAAAACCTGGAGTGTTGAAATCTCTGTTAAAAATTTCAAATTTTTTTAATGCTCCTGAAATGTCATTTTAACTCTGTTCTGAGTAAAACAGCCTTCACTGTTGGAGTTACTGGAAAGTGTTGATGCATTCAGTGTCGGTCCAACTCTGTAGAGAGCCACTTGATCCAAGTTCAAATGCAGTTTCAAATCTGGGGGGCAAAGTTTTCCCATCATGCCCTTGTGCAAAGTGTTTTGGGTGTTTTTAGACATATTTGTATGTGTTGATATGTTTTAAGGTGTTGCCTGTTAAAAGGAACCCTGCATGATCAGACAAGTTAATCTTGCTGGATAGATATTTGTATGCCTGAAATTTATATTAAACTAAAAAACCCACTAAAGATCTCACATATCTGCATCTTGAGTACATTTCAGCTCATAAACTCACCAGGATTCTGCCATGTTTTCATCTGCGTCACAGAGTATGACGTCACGGTTCTGCAGCGCTCCTCTCCGTTGCTAAGCAGTAACCGTTTTCTGACGGTTTTTCTGCTTGCAGCTGTTTGACATGAGTTTGCTGCGTGTTGGTTTTGCCTCCCTGCTGTCAAAGCTCTGCCATTCCTACAAAGTTTTACCTCAATAAGTGGAAGCGTGCCTGGAGCTTTTCAAAATAAAAGTATTATGTACATAGAACGGAGTTTCTCCAAAGAATTGCTAAAGTGGACTCTTACTTTGAAAGGCGCAAACTGGAAGTCCGTTCGTATTGTGTTTATCTTTACCTGAACCATGTGGAAACAGAAAGCCTCATAAAGAAGAGAAGTTCAGGGAGCACCTTTATTGAACAGATGCATTTTAGCTCATGGCCTTCATCTGGTTCATCAAGAAATAGATTTCAAACATTTTCTACCCATGTGGACGTACATATTTGCTACAACAAGGTAATTATGGCTCTGCATTTATCATTTTCCTGTATAGATGGACAGATAACTGCTCATGGTGCAAATATAATATAGAGGAGACCTCTAATTTTAGAATCCTCTGTGTGTGCAACGTGCTGCATTTCTGAGATGCAGCCCTAACACTGGCTGCCAGTCTGAAACAGGTTACTGCATAGGATCACCGCGGAACATGGCGGTTCCCTGGTGAATTTATAAACTCAGATGACTCAAAATACAGATATCTTGTGAGTTTTTTAGTTCATTGTGTATATGAGAGATAAAAATATCTATCCAACAAGATGAACTTGTCTGATCATGCAGGGTTCCTTTTAAACACTTGTCACTTGGGATTCATTTGCTCATGTTTCTGGGGGATTATTGTTTTTTTTTTTATTATATTAGACAAATCTGCACCATGAGTGAAGTTATCCACCTCCCGCCTGTTGCAAAGGGAGAGCTCCAGGAAAGGGTGATGATCAAATTCTCATCAAAGGGTATTTCCCAACTCTGCATGTGTCTCTTTGCTCCATCTTTGACAGAAAACACCTGACTTCACGACAGGTGTTCAATAAAGAATGTCACTCTGAAGTAATTATGGAAAGTAAATCACACTGTGTCAGTAAATAAAACTGAAGAAACTTCCAATTTAAAGTCAAAGTGACAGGAAATAACACCTTGTTATGTTCCAGCCTTCATTTGAGCAATATTTCCATTTCTTAGTAGGTAATTACATCAATATTTACACTTGACAATGTCAATATGAGGATAACACTTTAGCAGTTGGAAAAGACCCACTGACAGAGTAGATTTCTAACACTACAAAGAAATGTTGAACTAAAGTAACACTGGTGTGTGTTAATTAGAGTCTATTTTGTCTATGCAGTCTATGCAGGTTTTGGCGTGTTTGTATTTTTTTGCAGACTTAGCTGGCATTTCAGGCTTGTAAGTTGTCTCCAGGAATTAAGTAGAGTAGACCAGTGGTTCTCAGCTGGTGGGTCGGGACCCAAAAGTGGGTCGCGAAGCCCCTTTCAGTGGGTCATAGATGTGTGTCTGGGTAAACAATGTGCCAAATCAACCAGCTGAGACTGAGGTGTTGCGTTTATTTGAATTGTCCTGTAATCTATATTTAAATGCTAGTTCTACGATAATAACAACATTTAGACTTTGATTATGATGCCAGGTTCAGTCCCATGATAATTGCTACTCAAACAATATTCATAACCAATACCTAGAGGGTCAAGAACAGGATAACAAGCGCTGGTCACATCGAAGAATTCAAAGTTTATGAACATTCTTCAATGTTTAATCGATTTACAATTATGATCAAATTTGAGTCATTTTATTTTTATATTATACTTATCAGGGCAAAATGTTACATTTTCTAATCAGGCATTAAGTATTCTACCTTTATTAGACCGATGAGTATCCTAACTTCTGTCTTCCTTGCAGCACTTTAAGATTTAAATGCTCCACCAGTGTCCTTCCCCTTCTTACGTCTCCGTACCTGATTTAGATTTTATGTTGAAATCCTTCATTAAGTTTAACAGAATTAGCTTTGAGGGTTTTTATGTCCTGTCTTATTAAGTTTCTGACTCTTTAAAATAAGTTTCTGCAGAACTAGCAGGTAACAGACTCAACAGAAACTAACTGAAAATCAATTATTCTCCAAAGCTGACCTCCACTCTTTGGGATCTGAGACTCATAAACTCGGTTTCTGTTACTTTGCACCCAGGAGATTTGAGGCCCCGACGTGGACCTCCCGACTCGAGCCTGTGAGGGCCACGTCTTCAAACTCAGACTCTTTTACAAACATCTGCCTTCCTCTCCTTTGTGAGGATGATATATTTGCCTTCATCCAGCAGTTAAGTTCAGGGCTGAGCGAGTTTGGCTTTCCTTAAAAGGAAAAAATATGCTCTTTTAGGGGGAAAAAAGTCGAGGGGTGGCAGAAAAGTGGGAGAGGCGAACGGAAACAGGAGGCAGACAAGAGGGAGAGCATATGTGTAAGGAACGCTCATAAAGAAGATAAAGTGAGTGAAAATGAGAGAAAAATATAAACATTCAGACTAATCCGACAGGATTTCACTTCAAAAGCCACATAAAGGCTAAAATAACCCAGCAGAGTGTTTATGAATACAAGAGGAAAGAAACTTAGCAATTATAGAAACAAAATAACTTGGATGTAAAGTAAATGATGCATAACTGTGAAAAACATGAACATCTGCAGGTTGCTCAGTCACAGCTGTCCAAACAAACTAAATTATGATGAAAATGCTCAAATAATAAGAGAACAATGCCCAGACTCACTGAGGTCATTTGCATTCAACATCTGCCTGCTTTTCAATCATATTTTTATGCGCCAGCTTATTAAAAAGAGCGATATTGAATGAAAATGTTGTCCTCTGTTTGATGGAGAGTGTGAAAAGCTGCAGTCAAGACTTTGGATTGATGTGTGAACAGCCCTTTTGTAATAACAAGTCCATTTTGGAGGGAAATTTCCAGGTGAGGATTATCATCCGACAGTGCAAATGTTTAAGAATTTCCCATGCCAGATCTCAGACTAGAGATTTTCAATGATGTTTGCATGAAACTCTTGAACAGCTGAGATGCCAGGCTCTTCATGGAGCGTTTGGAAAAATGCCTAAAAAGTTGGTATTTTCACAACATGTTTTTGGTCTCGTCGAGACATCCCTCAATGGGAAAAGGTGCCAAACAGTTAAAGCTCATGTTGGAGCTGCTTTTTTCGTATTCTTCACCTGCCGTTTACAATCAAAATCCAATGTTTCACGATCATTTTACAACGTAGAGACGAAGAAAACAGCATGAAAGGAAAGAGTACTTTTTCTGACAGCTCTAACAAAGACTAATGGTCTTTTTTCAGCTCAGGTAAATAATCCCCTTCGTTTTTGAATGCTCTTTGATGAAATCCCCGGGGCTTTGTTTGGATGCCTGTCAGCAAAATAATGAATTCAACTGACATATATCATCAAAGTCCAAAAAACAACACGTACATAGAAACGTCTCAGGACTCAATGTGATGCCAAAAGTACAACCCAGCTGGTATACTGACCTGAAATGACCTTAATTGCACCAGTCATTTCAATTAAAGAATGCCTAGGCTATGCAAAATGTATTGATCACATTCAATTCGTCCTGTTATCAAGGAATGAAGAGCAGGCATCCTTCCTGCACACCAGGGGGGTAATAAGCTGCCTATTGATTCATCAAAACATAACCTTTAAGTTCAAACCCAGCAGACGGCTGGATTATTTCCCAACAGAGCACTATTTTTGTGCCAGTTTGAGTTGGAGAGGCAGACCCTCCTGTTGCACTCAGAGTTGAGCAGGGGTTTGCTGAGGAGTTTGAAGAGAGAGAGAGAGAGAGAGAGGAGCATATCCAGGCAGATCTTAGGGTAAACATGCCTCTCTCAGACTCACAGATTGTATAAAATAGGCACTGGTGCATTACACACCATCAGTGGTTGACATTTAATTCTCTCTCATCTTTACCCATTCATATTGGCTGACATGATATTGATCCTTTCATCATTATGCTGCAGATAACCTTATTGATAACTCTGATGACTGACAGCTTCCTGATATTTTCTGCTCTCATTTCAAAGTTGACTTGCGTCAAATCACGTTCTCCTTTTATGCAGAGTGCGTGACGTAGTGCTCTGATCCATAGGTGCTACAGGTGTCGTACCTGCTGCGCCAAACATAAAATTACGCACAGGAATCAGAGAGGTGACACAGAATGAATGAAAAAATCTGCAACAACATGTCATAATCATTAAAAGTGGACGCTGCAGGAGTGTAATTTGGACACCTACTGTGGGCTTTTAGGGTAGAAGGGTAGGGTGACATGGCTAAGATCCTGGATGTCGAAGGCGGTGGGTTCGGCTGAGATCGCCTGCCTCTTGGTCCGCTGCTGCTCATGCAGATCGTTCTGCTTGTGGACCTGCTGGGTCGCCGGCTTGATAACGGAGCGGTATTTGTCCAGCTCGTTCTGTAGTCTCTGTATAAGCTCATCCTTCTGATCGAGCTCCAGTTCCAGCTCGTCGATGAGCGCGTCTCTCTGGCGCAGCTCCTCGATCTTCTCCTGAAGCGCGTACTGGAGGTCGCGCAAGGTGCCCATCTCAGCGATCAGGCGACAAAACGACTTCCCTGTAAGTTTGATCGAAAGCTATGCAGCCGAGTCTTTACCCTCGCTCCTCTGCCACGCTGCTCGTAAACTTTATCCGGCATGAAGGGCTCCAGAGGATGCAGCCCCCTGTCTCTCCTGAGGAAAGGGGATTCCTCGCTGCTCCGTCACCTGCGGATGTTTGGAAGCGGAGGTATGCTTGCGATTGCCTAGGTGGAAGCGCCTCAGCCACAATCAAGCAAAGTTTCCCCCTTCTCTCTCTCTCTTTCTCTCTCTCTCTCTCTCTCTCCCTCCCACGGCTTTGTGACAGCGGAGGACCGTCCTTCCCAAGTGCGTCAGGCTGCGACCCGGAGAGAGCGCATGGCGAGAAGGGCGCCTACAGGAATCTGTGGCACAGTGCAGTCTGCCACTCCAGAGAGAGCGCTCTCCTCTCATGAATAATGGACTCAGTGAGAGAGCAACCATGCCACCGTACCACAGCTACACTCGCCCTCAGGCTGCTGAGTTACAAATAGACGAGCACTGGAGCCTTAATGGAGGCTGGAGGTGATGGAAACTTAATGAACCTCAATGTAAAAATAAACAATGCCTTTTCCATCTGTGGGGGATGAAGCTGTACTGCTTGAAAAGGAGATGCTGCAGGCAGATGTACAATTTAGATATTCTAAATAAGGTTGTCAATTTTTTTAGACTTTCTGAAACTTTTTGCTTCCACATTTTTAAACATCACACTCTCTATTAATTGAATGCCCAATATGACTGTGTATGATTTCAGTAAGACGATATAAGCAGCCTTCCCCAAACTTCAATATGCTGTAGGACCAATTTGAGTTGGGTAAATCTTCTGAGGCCCACCAAAAGTTCTTGCAAATTTTCTCAGATACATTAACACTGCTGAGAAAATGTTGTGGGGTCATAAAGTACAACTAATATGATAAAGTATGACTCCTGCACAGGTCCAAAACAGCCCAATTTTTGCTAATTATTGTAATTGGCAGATTTCCTTTTGGAGTTAGGGTTTTGCTCCAGGAGACTTTTTTGTAGATCTCCCTAAGCTGAATCTGCACAACAAATTTCAAAACTCTAGGTGAAAGTTGCTTTTGGGGCTGCTCTGTAGAAGCACGAAAGGTGTCAATATTGGGGCAGTTCCTTAGGGCCATTTGTGAAACCTATATTAACCTTGCACTTTTCAGGCCACACATGAGTGTGCCATTTTTTTTTCCATTTATGAGCATATTAAGGGGCCTAGAAAATAAAAAATAATGACGAACCTGACCAATTTCAATAGGGCTCTTGCACCACCTGACTGCCAATTGATTTAATCAGGCATCTGCAAAGCCACTTACATTTTCATTTAGAATATCTCTGTGAATGTACTAAGTGACCTTGCAAATTCTTCCCAAGTGGCGTTAATGTCTCCAAAGACGCTGATAAATTCCTAAAATCTGGAAGCAATCACCATAGAATGATTAACAAATTGTCACCACTTAATCCAACACCAGTTACACCATGACACTGGCTGTATATCAGACAAAATACATATAAAGGACCATTATGATCATTTAAAACATGATCAATTTTTTTTAATTTCTGTGGTTTTTAACTATAGTAAATGACCTCTTGCAGCCCACCTACAGCACCTCTTGGGATATGAGTTTTAAAATGAGATTAAGATTTGCATAACAGTTTCAGTTCTCTTCTGTATGTACGTTTTTTATCCTTTGAGAGAGCTGGTATTTTAGTTTTGACCATGTTTGTTTGTTATGTTGTATTGTGTGTAGGTGTGTATGACCTGTTGGACCCCAGGAAGGATAGCCAGTGCTTTTGCTAGCGCTAACAAACATCCTATAATAAAAAAGAAAAGAGAAGGAACTGTGGGCCTCATTGAAAGATTTCACCAAAACAGCTCAAATCAACCCTGCACAAACTCCTACATACTGTTTAGATTAGACAAATGTGTTGGTAATGTTTTGGCAGGGATATTTTGTCACCATATGTGAGCCATTTAAGCAACGTGGGAGGTTTTATTGCATTTTTTTTTTTGGTCATTGAGAACAGAAAAGTTGCCAATATTGGGCCTAGGAGCTGATTTTTCTTGCTGTGGTATCAAAACAGGGATTAATATTTCTTGGTTTTGTTGCATCACAGTTTAAAACTCTTTCAATCTTTTTGCCTGTATTTGTGTAAGACAGCTGAGGAGAGATGGGGCAAGACAGGGAGAAGACATGCACCAGGCAGCACCTGGATCAGGATTTGATCCTGAGAGTGTGTGAGGACTCTGCATTTAGGTGCCTGCTCAGCCAACTGAGCTTAATCAGCACCCACCAACTGCAATTTTAGTGATTTTGGAGTCTAAAATTATGTTTCAACCCAACTGCTCCTTTGGTTAGAAAAGCAATAATCAGGTGGAAACGGTTTAAACCTTTAAGCAACTTTTGATTCCTGCCCACATGAACAATAGTGCAACCACTTTTTGGCCCATTTTCAGAACTTTTTCACCATATTTGCCACATTTCATCATTTTTGTGCACTGTTACCTATTGTTGCCACCTTTGAAACCCTTTTCATCATTTTCTCACCCATTTTGGCACTCTAAAGACTTTTTTTGCTACTTTTAAAACCCCATTTCACTACATCTTCAGCCAATTTTGCCACTCTTCAATCGCTTTTCACCAAACTCTCTGCCCACTTTGCTATTTCTGACCCCTTTTGCCCCTTCCTGCCTATTTTTTGCCTCTGTTAGTCTGATTTTGTCAGTTTGATCCTATCCTATTTCCGCTTTACTGACCTTTCTTTGCACTTTTAAGCTAACTGCATATTTTGCTACCTTTTAAACCCTTTCAGACAGTTTTTTTCTGCCTTTTTTGCCACATTTAACCCATTTTTGCCACTCTCTGCCTATTGCTACCTCTGTTAATCAACAATGAACCCCTTTTCACTACTTTTTATGCCCTTTTAACTGAATATCACTATTTCTTATGCCCATTTTTGCCACTTCCCAGCTATTTGTTTGTCTCTGTTAATCCGTTTTGCCATTTCAACCCATTTTAATTCTGTTTTAAGGTAAGGGCTTTACATTTTGAAGAAGGCTATGGACTACAGTGTAAATAGATAGAAATATTGCATTGACATGAGTGGTTACTATTCAGGTAAAACATAAAATTTGGTTATCAGCTTAACCTTACAATGAACCATGATTTTACTGACCTCCAAGGTTCCCAGAAAGCTCTCCCCTTATGGGTGGCCATGCCTGTGATACGGAAGAGCCAAAGAGATGCTTTATAAGAAAATAATGGATGAACTCCAAATTAACTTTCCCCAAATCCTTGCCAAACAACTTCCTGTTTCTCTGATGGATCCCAAAGTGCAGTAAGTAAATATGCTAAAGGCAAACAAGAGAGATAATCTTGCAGACTGTCAAACAGTAGCAGCAGCAGGAGACATGATGATGCCAAAGCCTCTGAGGCTCACGACTCTCCACAGCAGCAGCCCTGCATTCCTCATCTAATCATGCGGTGTGTTGTGTGAGTGCTTTTTCACTGCTTGCTGGTGTCGGTCCACATTATCCCAATGAGTCATCTGAAGCTCAAAGAGCACCATTTGGCCTCATGTGCTCTGGACAAACTCAGAGGAGTAAAAACTGCCAAGGACAATCTGATACGAGGAGTTAGATGGAACAGTTACTGCGCTGAAAGGCTGAGGAGTCACAAGCTGACAGAGAGGACAATGAGGCAGGTGGACGAGGTTGCTGCGAGCGGGAGGACGGGTGTTCTTAGGTGCGATGGGGGGCATAAAAAAGCATCCTCTGACAAAATGCATGTAAACAAGTCTGAAAAGAGACAGCTGGTGCAAGGAAAGGTCACAGCTGCCCTCTTGTGGCGAGTTTGTGCACCTACTCTAGCAAGGTGGTATACCTTTGCTGTGCAGGCAAACACTCCTTGTTGCATGGCTTTTTTTTTCATTGACTAACAAATGTGTTTTGGTGTGCACAACAGTACAGGGTGCAATAATGAAGACAAATGCATGTTAAGTGCTGACACAAATCTAGATTTTCTCACCTAAAGTAATGAAAATGTCATCTTTTGAGTTTTTTGTGATTGAGCCATTACCCGAACAGCTTTCTGGAAAATACTTCACTTTTTAGTGCTCCCTTCTAAATCTGAACTTCTCATAAAGCCAAGGCAGCCTCTCTCCTCCAAGCTAATTAAACACCATCATGTTTTGCTTTATCTCTGTCTAGGGAAGGGCACAGGGCACAAAGCTGGAGCAGCTGCAAACTTTCCTTCATATCAGGAAAACTAAGGTGCTTAGAGACGTCTGGCTCGCTCCTGTCTAGTCCTTGTTGCATCCCTGCATCCTCCCATCGTCCAAAGGCCCTCCCACTGCCCTTCAAAGCACCTCTGCGCTTTAAATTTCACCTCTCTAACCATCCAGCTCAGCCCTTTTTCTATGCAGATCAATAGAAACAGGATCCGTTGCTTCATGCTGCGGTAATCCGATGAGCGAGAGCGGTCTGCCGGCTGGTGCCACGTCCTGACTCTAATGGGGAAGGTGGGGGGGGTCACACTGTCTCTGACCCCATGGCGGCCCGTGCAGGTGGAGGCTCTTGGTCCAGACGCACCGGTGCACGAGGGGCGATCACGTCATCTCATCAGCACACAAGCCTCTGTTTGAGTGGACAGACACATGTGATTGATCCGACCACTGCAGGCCCATTCAAGCACTTAGTGTGTCTTATCGGCTGACGCATCATTTGGCCATTTTTACAATGAACCCTGGTCTTACAGAAAGGTTGATGAAAGATGATGCCTGTTTTTATCTTGAATGCTGCTCTTTCCAGTGAGTCTTGGGTCATTCATGACTTTGACACCTCTTACTCAAGCATGCTTCATTTACCTTGGCATTTGTGAACTTTTGTGCTTGTTCTAAGACGAACTAAGCATCAGTGAGTGCAAAGAAGGACCTTTAATCTCTAACATTTATCATTTTAGAAGAAAAAGCAAGACTGGATGGATGAATTTGTTATATTACCTGTAGAAGTGCCACAAGCAGCAGCAGCAAACTCCAGTATAGCATGGTCTTTCTGGTTTTAAAGCCCCTGAAAGAGGTTTTTTAACTGGTTATCAATAAGATTGAAATTAATAATCTGCCTCTATATGACATATAGAAGCAAACAAGATCACCAGCTACAAGACTGACCATATATTTCATGTAATTTTTTATGCCTGTCTTTGCTGCCATGGGGTAGGCGTCAGATGAGCAATCAACTGCAGACTGGCTTTAAGCAGATATTCACAAATGAATAGAAGCAGGCTATGTTTTTGTTTGTAAACACTACTTATGAGAGTATAGGACTAGATTAAAGGGGAAAAGAGGTAACAGTCTGTCCACAGGGGGCGCCAAAGTTGACATTAACTGAAAGTTCCACACAGGAGCTTTAAGCAGTTGATCAAAGTGTTTTGATAATAGAAACACCCAAAAGAGATAAAGCTGGAAAGAGGGTAGAATAAAGCTTACTGGGCTTTATATGACCAATAGAGGAAAAAAAGATCATCAGCAACAACACAATATATTTTATGTAAGTTTTAATGCCTGTGTTTGCTGCTGGATAGGCATCAGATGAGCAATTAACTGAAAGTTTACTTTAATTTAAGCAACTAACCATAATTAAAAGAAAGGAGGATATGATATTTATCTGTAAACACTGCTGAAGAGAGTATAGGTATAGGTTAAAAGGGAAAAGAGGTAACACTTTGTCCACAGGGGGTGCCAAAATCAACACAAACTGAAAGTTCCTCACAGGAACTTTAAGTAGTTAAAGCAAGTTTGATTTTGATAATAGAAACAGAGAAAAAAAGATAAAGATGGAAAAAGATGCACTTTTAGGGTATGATAAAGCTTAATGGACTTCATATGACATACAGAAGCGAACATGATCAGCTGCAACTGTTTGCTGCCATGGGGTAGGCGTCAGATGAGTGATTAACCGTAGGCTGACTTTAATTTACCTTTTGAAAAGATTAGATACTTATGAGAGTATGGGACAAGATTAAAGTAGAAAAGAGGTACCACTTTGTCCACAGGGGGCGCCAAAATCAACACCAACTGAAAATTTCTCACAGAAGCTTTAATTAGTTAATCACAGTGTGATTTTGATTACGGAAACAGAGGAAAAGGGCAGAAAAAGAGCAGCTTTTAGGGTAGAATAAACCCTAATGGACTTAAAGGGATACTTCAACATTTTGGCAAACTCGCCCATTGCCATAATTCCTGTAGTCTTAGTAATAGGTTTGTTTCCTTTAGTTGTTGGTGCAAGCTGTTTCTAGATCTGGGGGGACCGTTAAACCAGCTGCACCGCTAACGCTATGTTAGCAGACTGAATTTTACTTTCTCTCATCAAAATCATCAAATACACAATCCAACAACTCCAAAACGCTCTTGTGGACAAGTTGGGACCTGCAGATTCACCATGCTATGAAATAATAACATATAATCATGTAACATGACGACACATGAAGCAAATACTCGGAACTATTTCTTGAGTAAACCACTGGGCGGAGTAACACAGTGCAGCAGGCATGTCTGGTGTGTAGTTCCGGCTTCGCATTTAATTTTAAAACATCTCCATCTCGTAATGTTCCATGATTATTTCAGTGCGTTATTTTAGCGTGGTGAATGTACAGGTCACAACTTGTCCATGAGAGCATTTTGGAGTTGTTGGATTGTGTATTTGATGATTTTGATGAGGGAAAGCAAAAATTCCATCTGCTAACATAGCGTTAGCGTTAGTGGTGCAGCTGGTTTAACGGTCCCCCCAGATCTAGAAACAGCTTGCACCGACAACTAAAGGAAACAAACCTATTACTAAGACTATAGGAATTATGGCAATGGGCGAATTTGCCAAAATGTTGAAGTATCCCTTTAATATGACATAAAGAAGCAAACAAGACTGACCATATATTTCATGCTAGTTTTGTAGCCTGTGTTTGCTGCCATGGGGTAGGCATAAGATCAGCAGGCTGACCTTAATTTGCCTTTTTCCAAAGCAAATATCCGCAATCAAAAGAAAGAGGGATATGTTTTAGTCAGTTATTGTGAGAGTGTAGGACAATGTTAAAGAGAAAAAGAGGTACCACTTTGTCCACAGGGGGCGCCAAAATTGACAAAAACAGAAAGTTCCTCACAGGAGCTTTAAGAAGTGGATCCAAGTGTGATGTTGATTTAAAAACAAAAATAAAGATGGAGAGGTAGTGCCGCTTTTTAAGGTAGTATAAGGCTTTTTGGACTTTAAAAGAGTAAATATAAAATTAACTTATTGACCCAAGCTCATATCTAACTTTAAATCTCAGAAGTAGCACCTTGCAAGGCTAAAAGGAGCACCTAAAGGTGATGAAAGAAGCATATGGTCAAACAAAGCGTTTTCTAATGGAGTATTAAATATCCTCAGACATGCACTTCTGGGTCCTGAGCGTCCAGCTACTAAAAGCCAATAATGCATCGCACTTCCTCTCATCTGCGTCTCGTGGGACCTCCATGATGGATCTGATCAATTAGGAGCCTCTTTCTGAAGCTCGCCGTGGAGCTGCGTCATCGCCCCTTCCAAGAATGAAAGTGCTCCTCCATTCATGGCAGGAACGTCTCCGTCTCCCATTTAGAAAAAAAAAAAAAAACAAAACAAAAGAGGAGAAAAGAGACAGAAAAGGGAGGCTTTGTGGAGGCAGGACGCGGAAGTGCTGCTTGAACATGAGTGTGGAGTAACTTTAAACACATGTACGCTCGTTTCCAAGCACATTAGGAGTTTACGCGTCCTAAGAAGCGAGTATCTGTGCGTGGAAAAGCATTTATTCTGCTGGTGCAGGGGAAAGCAGAGTGTTGGGTGGGTTTTAGAGTACGGGGCATGATAAAGTAGCGCTCTTACCAGTCCGACTTGGCATATTTCCTAAACGTCTGCCGTGACAGGTCCTGGTGCGTCTGCGGCTCCGCGGAGATGCCCTGCGCCCTGCGGGTCCTGGGTCCGATAAGTTGAGCGCTGGGCAGAACAGACTGACATTTGTGTAATTTCCTCTTCAGTTCTTGAATCTCGTCTTCCCGGTCCGCCAGGCGCCTCTCCAGGTCCCGTATCCTCTCCTCCTTTAGCAGCAGGATCTTAGCAAAGTCGTCCTCCAGGTCACTCATGTCGGCAAAAATGCGTTCAACTTTGATTCTCCCGCAAACGCGCGTGAAAAATAACTCCCAGCACTCGCACAGGTTGTGGAAAAGGGGCACAGATCCTCCCCACTCTGTGAATGCGCGCAGGATGATGATGCTCCGAGTATCCCCTTCACTGCCTTCACTTGATTATTTCAGGAGGAAGAAAGGAGCAAAGCGGTGTTTAACGCCGGGGAGCGGACGGCTGAGAGAGCGGCGCTACGCTACAGTCCAGCAAACCTCCGGGGAGCAGATGATGATCCTTCATTGAGAAACCAATTACAGTAGCTCTTCCTCTTCGTGGACGCGGGCTGGGCACTGAGAGAGCCGAGACAACTCCTGTAGTTCACCGCCTCTCACACTGCAAACACAGCATGGAGGAGGAAGCTCAGAGCTGCTCTTGCTGCTGCTGCTGTCAAATATTTGTTTATCATCTATCTGCTGCGTTTGAGCCACTAAACCCACATCACCTCCACGACCTATGGCGAAAAATCAATTGTCCCGTAGCAGCACTAACCCCACAGGACAGTGTGCTGGCTGTGGTCACAGTTTATACATGAAGAGAGCAGGCATCAGTGAAGTGAAAGTAATCTCCCTATAAGGCTAATGGCCTTTGTGAGCCATGATTTATTCCTCAGGATGCACATCAGCTTTACTCTGTTCACTTCTCAAGTTCATTTGCATATTCTTAGAGTTATTATACAAAATGATCAGTGAAAGTCTTACAGTCCAGTTTTATAAATATAAATGAATATATAGAGTTTTAAATCAGGACACATCATACATATTTAACTGTCCCTTTCAACCCACACTGGTGAAGCAGTATCAGCATCTCCCAGCAGTCACAGTGATGTGAAATAAGTCCACCACTTCTCCTTAAAGTCTCATTTCACTAAAAAACCTTCACAGAAAGTTCAGTCTAACTTTAAACTGTTCCCTTATTTCCTTTGAGATCCATGACAAATTCCTTTTTCTGTCTGAATTCATGTTATAATCTTCAATGAGCCTTGAACATTAGTTTAGCAAGTAGAGTACCCAAAATGACAAAAAGCAGTTTTAAATGCTAAATAATGAAATTTTAAAACAGGATTTTTTTTAAAATGATGAAATAAATTGCGATTAACAACACAAATTCTGAGAGTAATCGCAGTTTTAGAAAAAAAGATCCTTAAATAAATAAACAAATCAAGTAATGAAAACTAGCATAAGTTCCCCTGATCAGATATAGCAGAGAAAGAGAAACAGTATGCAAAAAGTAAGTAATCCTTCTTAAATCAGCAAGAAAGAAAATCAAACATTTATCCAATTTGTAATTAAACAGAGGAGATAATCATTCATATATAAAAAAAAATCTGTTTTGCAGTCAAATTCAACTTATAAACACATCCTGCCACAAAATAAGCAAAAAAACTATAGAAAAACACGAATCCACAGAAGAAATACAATTCAGCATTTCAACATAACAAAGAAAAAAAGTATTCAAAACTGAGTTATCTGATTCAAATCAGCCAAAAAAAAATTATCCATATCAAACATTTATCTATTTGTTATCAAAAGGATCATCAAAGCTGCTACTTATCCATTCAGAAAAAAAAGAAGATGAAATCCAGCTTTTTAGTCAAATTCGACCAAGAAATACATCCTGCAATAAAATTCTGCCAAAAAAATCATGGAAAACACAAATCCAAAAGCAGAAAACCGTTCAAATAGGCATAAAACCCCAAATTAACAACTACTCAATACAACTAAGCAAATAAATTTGAAAAATATAGATAAATAAATAAGCAAATGAATAGTTATCAAACCCAGTTCATCATTTAAAACAAAACAATAAAAGGAAAAACAAAAAAACAACAACCTTCTAACCCAAATTTAGCAAAAGCAAACTTCATAACAAATATATCATCCAATTCAGCTAAATAAATAAATGAGTGGATAAATAAATTCAGTCCAGTGGACAAAAAAGGAGACAAAAATAATTTTAAAAAGTTCAAAGAGTTTTAGACCAGTTTTTATAGTCTAGAAGGAAAAACAAACAAGTCAGTTATTCAATCAGGTTTAACTCTTTCTAAATCCTACAATGAAATTCAGCAAAAACAAATGTATATACAAATAATCATCCAACCACGAGAGAGAGAAAAGAAACTCAAACAGGCAAAAACTAACAAGAAACCCTCCTCCAGTTAAAGAAAACAAACAAGATACAAAAGAAATACACAATCCAAAACAAACAAATAAAATACTTACAGTCTAGATTAACAAGGGAAGTTACAACTACTACAAATAATAATAATAATTAAATAATAATAATAATAATAATAATAATAATAATAATATAACCAAAACATGCTACACATACTCCATTTAATAACTTCAGTTTGTTTTTATTAAAGAATTAACAGAAAAGTTAGAAAAAAAAATCAGTTTAAAACTTTATATTCTATGCAATTCAGCAAAACAATTCAACAACTCAAGAACAAGATGCAAATTAAAGGGTCCTTGTTTGAAATTTTGCGATATTATCAACATCCAGGGGCGTAGCACAGGGGGGAAAAGGGCACTGATTACCTGGGCCCACAGTAAGGAGGGGCCCTGAGAAGCCTGCAATGAAACGTGTGTTTTTATTTATTTTTTCTCAGTAATTAGTGTCGTTTCTGAATCAAACGTGACTCAATGATCAGTCAACAGACTGAAATTTGAATCAAATAGTAAAAATACAATACTGGGGACCCACTGCTCCTCCCTCCACCCAGATGGTATAGTCCAGTGCTGCAAAATAATCAGCATAAATTTAATCTAACCATAGTAAAAATATTGCTCATAAATGGGGAAATTATGGTTCAACAATATATTAAAATGCAGAGATATTTGTAAAAATGATGCAACAGTTGTTGCTTGGCTAGCCAGTTAAGGGGGGCCCTGTCTTGACTTCTTTCTGGGGGCCCAAAATCCCTAGCTACGCCCCTGTCAACATCAGTCTGATTCTAGATCACTCATAGTGGTAAATGTGGCAACCAGTTGAATTTTTAAGAAATTTAAAAAATTTATTTGATCCCTTTTGTGGAGCGTTAGAAACATGCAAGATGCAAAAATCCAAGATGGCTGGCTCCATGCTGGGGACCATCCCTATGTATGAATAAAATGATAGTTCTTAGTGATTAGCAAAGCAAACAGTTTTATATAATCAGGTGATTTAACAGTAATTCAGATAGGCCTTTTTATTTATGTTTCGTTTTTATCTAATTTGCTCTGGTAAATGCTATTATGCTAAGTATTACACACTTTAAGAACAAACAGTAGTTCAACTCATTCAGCACAAACCTAATCCACCATGACCAAAATAATTTTTCCATGCAATCAGTTAACAACTAAAACAAAAATCATCTAATCACATTGGGGAGGGATTAAAAAACAAACTGTCATCCATACAATTAAGTCACAAATCAACAATAAAGTGTAAAATAAACTTGAAAGAGTGTAAAATATTTCTTATTATATGATTCATGGCTGCAGAAGATTATGTTGCAGTTATTATGGCGGTTATCATATTCATCCAACATAAAGTAATTACAGTACAGATCTCTAGTGCACTGATTGGACTAATCAGTAATTACATCCTATGGCAACAAGTCCAACTTTCATCATTAACATGCGGCACAGACTGAAGAGGAGCGCTAATACACCATCACCTCTCTGTGTAAGATTAGTCTGCCAGCACAGGCAGTCATTTCTATGCACCATTTTTCATTCTGCTGCCTAAAACCGTTTCAACTCAATGAATTCATTGAGGGGGGAAAAGGGAGCTCTCGGCCACTGGGGGGATGTTTCATTAACATTCTGAGTTAAAAATAGTGCAAACAGATCTTCCCTTTGCTGGGGTAGTTCAACAAATCTCACCCTTGTCTGCTTATCACATCTTATTATTCCAACCACCTCGTGTGTAGAGTCAGAGATGAATGCTGGTTGCTGGAAAGTGTGGCTGTAAAGGTGTGTTTGCAGAGTTTTATTATACTTTATTGACTTTTCCTTCCCTCCTTAACCCTGCAGCTCTTCAGATACATCTCAGAGGACGGTATCATGTGATAACTGGTTGTAAGGCGTGTGTTAACTCTCACCTGGCCTCAGCTATCAGGAGTGGATTGTTGTTGTGGTTCTCATCATAAAGCATAGCCTCTTCTTCAGTGTTGTTCCTGACATGCTCTACAGTAATGGTAAGCAGCAAAGTGAATGCAATCAGCATTCAAAGATGAGGTGAGGACCGGGGGTCGTGCTGTTATCAATGTGATCAATTAATTATGTATGCAGCAGACACTGTGGCCATTATGAGGGTGGTAAATTAGGTGTCACCTTCTGAGACCTCGTCCACATCTATGTAGAATATGTTCAACCTTAAAAAGCATGCTCAAGAAAAGGGTATTCATGCATTCAGACAAAAAGATGCAGAATGTCATCAATTAGTTTTGCATTAAATGTGTTTGATCTTATGTTTCTGCCACAGTCAATACCCATGACATCATCCGCATGGCTCAGGCAGCATCACTCAGTTCAAAGGGGGCATCTATGTTGCTCTCCTGGTTCTATTCCCATGTTTACACAGACTGAGTAATGCTGCGCTACCAGTTTCAGCCTGAGCACTACACGGGTCATCTCCCCTGGATGTTGTGGGCTCCGTAATGGACAGCGAGTTAACCTTACGGCAGCCAGAGATAGGCACACTGAGTGCATGGGAGAGTGGATGATCGGGGCGCCGCTGAGTTCACGATCGCTGGATCCATCTGCGCAGTAACGAGGGCTTCAAGTGCCATCTTTGCAGAGAAAAAGCTGGTGCCCTCTCTCTTTCGCCTCTGGGACAGATCAACTTACGGAAGAGAAGAGGGCAGACATTAGTCACTGTTTTCCTGTAACACTCGCACACACATAGAAGAAACTCAGAGGTATCTTGGGTATACCCAGACATATGCTTGCGCATCATTATCACCCACACACACAAAGATTTATGTAACCATTCATAAGCTAAAATCCCACCAGATGCACAAACATGATCATGCTAGCGCCCCGTATGGAAACCTTAGAGGGGATTACTGTAAGTGCAGGGGTTGCTATGTCTCTGGAGATTCTCCACCCTTGAGCCCCTGATGTCTTTGATACCGCATCTGACTCTCCTCTCGATGTCTCCACTGCTGTCCCAGTGAGACCTCACCAGCTGGCCGCCTGCCTGGGCCTGCCGTCCCAGGAGAGCTGGGAATGAGCGCCAGGGGGTGAAAGATGGAGAGAGACATCATGCGGACGAAAGAGAGCAAGAGAGAATGCTTTAGGCCCGAGGCGATCTATTTCTGAGACTCTCGGTCCCATAAAAAACTTCGAGCCAATCCTGCACTTCACAGCAATATCAATACAGCGACTTCACATCACATCGATGTAGTATCACATTGTAACATGATATCATATCCAGAGCTGCAGATTCATCACTCGAGATGGATAGAAGCAGAGCTCAGGAAATCGACTTAGCAAACACAGTAATGAGACTTCCTTCCTTGCTTCCTCTCAACATTAGCCTGTCAAAATTAGATGGTGAGGATAACGTGAATGTCACCTTTTTTAAAACAATGATGGAGATGCAAAGGTCACACATTATGCAAAAAAAAACTTTTTCAGACGTTTCTTAAAAAATACAGTACATACTTTCACTACTCACAAACATCAAAACAACTTTACCTTAATTCCAGCCAGGATTTCATCCTGATTCTTTCCCTTTTTTTTTAAGATTTTTGCTGAAACTGTAACACATGCCAAGACAGCCTGTGGTAAAGGGATAGCTAGCCAAGAATAGTAGTGTTGTATTCATCCGAGACCAAGACTTGCCTGAGACCAGAGTGCACTGAGACCAAGACAAGACCAAGACTTTTGAGGGTCAAGACCGAGACAAGCCGATACCAAGACAAGACCAAGATCAAAAAATCAATTTAAATAAACTATGATAAGGTTGAACAGGTAAAGAGCTTTCTCTCTTTAATTTTAGTTTTCTTTTCAATTCATTTGACAGATTAAAAACAAGGTGTCTGCAGCTCTTTCAAAGCACAACATGCAAAAATATCAAATCTTAACAAATTTGTTCAACTAACTTCTTGTAAAAAATAAATCCTTGTATGTATTTAAAGCCACTGATAAGTCCAGAAATATTTTAAACATCTGAAAGTGAGATGTTATCTAGATCTGTCAGGTGAAGAAGACCTAATCTAAGTTTTCAGAGGTATTTCTGAATATAAATAAGATGGACTGATGTCTGAGTTTTTGCAGGGGAAGCTATTTGTTGTTTTAGTCAGTGCTGCTCCTTATTATCACATTAATGAAGTTGAAGAATAGCAGATCAGTGCTGGTCTCTACCTGTCTTGATGGAAAGTCCCAAGTCCAGCCTGTCTGAGTCCAAGACAAGACCAAGACATACAAAATGTGGTCTTGAGACTGGTCTGAAGACCAGGACCATTCTCAAGTACTACAACACTAAAGAATAGTGATAGTTATCCATGTTCACATTAATCCTGAAGTCATGGAATCTTCGCTGTGAGGTCACTGGCAGGTCAGAGTCGTCTAGTGCAGTGGCTCTCAAATGGTGTGATAGTTTTGGTCGGGTAATAACTAAAGACGGCCAACCTCACAGATCGTTCAGCTGAGACGCCATATATCTTAAAAAGGAAGTGCTGTAATTTGCCGGTGCAACGTGTTTCCAGTTTTAAATTTCTTAGAATTCACCTTATTTCATAAAGTCTAGTTGTTACATTCATGAAATAACCACACTGCAAACATTATAGAAACAATTCATAAATAAAACAGAGAAAAGGCTCAGCAGCCTGTTGCACCAGCTATGCCTAAGTTCTGCCTTAAAGCTGTAGTAAGGGATTTATTTTTAGTATCGTATGCCCACAAAAACAACACAACATGTCAGGGTCTTTTTATTAAAGCTAGCTAACAGAATAACACACTTCTGCAATGCTTCCTCTCACTGCACTCTCACTTGAGGAAAACCAGCAAGGGACGATGCTCCAGCCAATGAGGAGGATAGCACTCACAGCCAATCACGGCTCAGGTCAGAGAGAGCGTTCCTATTGGTCGCTGTAGTAGCTGTGCTTCCGCCTCTTAGCTCAGTGAGAAGTTGATACAATGGCAGAGTTACCAGCGGTGTTTGGTCCTGTGTAGAATTTGTTCATGCTGGGACGAAGCGTTTTCTTGCCTGTAATCCGGCAATTGATTTCAGTGGAAAAGCAGAGCAAAATCACTCCACTCTGCATTGCTACCATCAGTATTCGATTCAACGGACATGCACAACCGCAAGGAGGTATGTGAGAAGAGGGGCGGAGCTACAGAGCTCAAACACAGAGAAGAACAGGAAGGTAGGGGGAGTAGAGTTGATTCTACATGCTCTCATCGAATGTTACATACTCAAGCTTTAAGTTATAGTGTAAAGTCCACACTAAACCCTACGTTGAAACTAGTTAAGTTATAACTTGAGATGTGTCATTGTTCAGTTGTACCACAGAGATATAGGTTGATCTTAACTAGTAGAGATTTACCTCCAAACTAACCAAAATATTGTCACAGATATGACGTTTTCTCTTAACCTGACATGCCAGGTGGATGTGTCACACATCCACCTGGTAAAACTTCAATAGGAAACATTTGGGAAAAGGCAGAGGCTTTGATAAAACTGCGTGAGTGTGATTGGATGAACGTTTTGTCTGTCACATCTCTACGGGCCAATCAGAGCAACAAAACATGTGACGTAGCCTCTATCAAGCTGCACGTGCACAGCTACCGAGGAATAACACGAAACATGGCGACTAAAGACATGTAAGTGCACAACTTTTGTCATTTTTGAAAAGAAAACAACTCACTGCTCTTCTTTGTTCTTCTTTTAACGAAGAAATGTCAAGTCCTGATAAAACTGGCACTTTAGCAGCATCCACGCTAATGTCTTGGTGCCACCATTTGCACCGGCCTATTGCTGTTGCCTGTGTACGTCACGACTCCGCCGCCCCTGAAAGTACTGCCCCTCGTCGCTGATTGGTTCTGTCACTTTCTAACTAGGCCAAAACGGTTCAGATGGGAGCTTTGCAAGATGGATTAGCTAGTGAAAAACAAGGAAACGGGCGTTTCCGTCTGCTTTGAAAGGTTAGTTTTCTCTCACTTTAACCAATCACTGAAAGGATTTTTTAACCCCGTGTTTGCTACAGATGCTAACAGCTAACAATAACGTATGACAACTGCCGTTAATTCTAAAACAGCATCTACTGTGAATAAAAAATATGACAAGGAATTTTGCATATATGAGTACTGTGAAGCCTACAGCCTAAACCTAAAGCCAGTATAAAACAGTAACACTGACATCGCTAATAACACGAGATAATTTAACAGTGGATGGCGGAAATTACCTCCGCTCATGGAGAGCGCAGTGCTGACACCAAATTGCAGGTAAAATCCTCAACTCCTTGTAACCCTCTGGGTTATCCCGTCTCTTTGAGCTATCACCATGACAGCCATATTCTATGGAGGACTTTACACCCTGTAAGGGGTAGGTGTTAGATTTAAGTTATAACTTAAGCCTACATTGAAACTATCACGGCTGGTAGATCACCTTAAATGTTGGCAGAGCATAAACTCCGTCGTAGGTAAGGACTTACGTTCAAACTAGGCTGGTGCAACCCATAGCAGAGGTCTAATCTGGATGAACCAAATCAAAGGCACAATCATTAGACAGTCTAATTTGAGCTGCAACTTCAGATAGCTGAAATTGTCCCCAGTGATGTTCTAAAACTTCCATCACAAATCTTTCATCTGAAGAGGGCTTAAGGGATCATACCTGGTACCTGGTACTTTGTTCAGAGTCAGCTCCAGTGAGGTGTGATGCAAGATCTGATACCAAAAAGTGACATCAAGACACTTAAAACCACTGAGTAGTCAGAGAGCATCATCACTAGGAGTGGACAGAGGATGTCTGACACTGAAATCAAACTGCTCTTATGGTAGGCTTTGTGCTTTCCGAACTCTCCTGTACTTTTCATTAGTGCTTTATCTCACTGCTTGCTACCACCTCTGGATAAAACTTGTCTCCAGGCTGTGAAAAAGTCTAAGAGTGAGAACCAAGTACACCACTGCCATGATGTCCTCCATGTGAGTGTGCTGCACAGTCACCCTATGACAACTTCTCCTACACTGAGGGACTGCAGTCAAAGTATATACTGTAATGGAAGACAAAGTGTTTGGCACCTAAACAAATTAGAGTTAAGCCAATTTCAGAGTACGACGGATAGGGAAACACCAAATTAACCCATCTCATTCTGGAACAGCGGCGTAAAACTCCCACCTTAAATTGGGGATGTGAAAAGGGCTTATGAATCACTGCCTCATGAAGTTCCTTAAAAATCTTCCTCTTTTATGCAATCATGCATTGATAATCCTTTTCAAAAACCCTAAAACATTTTCCCTTGAGACATGGGATCAATCAATATTCTGTTTTTTCCACTCAATTAATTATTTTGGTGAATAATCAATTAGCTAATTGTGTACAATGATTGTCTGTTAGAATGCATATGAATCAATCTACTAATGCCATCATTGCTAGTGGATGCTTTCGCAGGAAAGGCTGTGTTGAAGTGCTGCACTGTGATCCAAAGATGAGCTGACAGACAGTATGAGAAAAAGCTCCCGACAGCGCCTGCTGTTACACACAGAGAAGAAATGTGTCTGCGAGGTGAACAGGGGGTCAGGGATCACTGCCTGGAATGCTGCCTTCCCGTCATCTTCCAGGTGTGCCGTGTGAGAAACATTGTAAATAACCACAGTCCCATGTATGGTGGCCCTGAGAGCTCAATGCACAGGAAGAAACTGGCTGTTTTTGAAACCCCCTACTACATACCGCAGTTAAATGCAGTATGTGCTGCATACTAACTATAACTATAGTATGCATACTGTACAATTGCATTCAATGGTAGCACTGTATGTAGCATAAAAGTCAGTCCGTGTTTTTTCTTTTCTTGCAGTATGCTGGGCCTGACTAAGGTTGTAAATGAAGTAAACAATAGCCAAGCTAATGGCTGATAACATTACAGTGTACCATCCACTAGCAGTCATAATAAAGGTCTGCATGGCATCAAACCATGTCTTAATAGTATAAAGTGCACTGGGGCACAGTCATATTGGAATAGAAAAGGGCTTTCCCATAACTGTTGCCACAAAGTTGGAAGCATAGCATTGTCCAAAATGTATTGGTATGCTGAAGCATTAAAACTGTCCTTCACTGGAGATAAGGGGCCTAGCCCAAACCCTGATAAACAGCCCATACCATTATCCCTCCTCCACCAAATTTCACAGTTGGCACAGTGCAGTCAGGCAGTTGGCATCCTCCAACCCCAGTCTCACCCAACTGACTGCCAAACAGAGAAGCCTGACTAGGTGCTTGATTTTATACACCTGTGGCAAGGGGTCTGATTAAAACACATGAAGGAAAATTGCAGGAAACAGAGTGAATAAATGCTAGACCATTTTAACTCTGATTTAAGGCCTGATTGAGATTTTTTGGGGGCTTTTTGCCTTTATTTTGAAAGGTCAGCTGACAAGAGACAGGTAACATGGGGAGAGAATGGGGGGAAGACCAAACAGTGCCAGGATCAGGATGCAATTCTGCAGCCAGTGTGGCACAGCCCTACCAGACTGTACTTCCAGTTTATACCAACTGATCTAAACGGGGGGGGGGGAGTGTTAAGGTTTAAGGGGTGTTTGGCCTGATTTCAGCCTTGTTGCAACTGAATATTTGTGCATATAAAGCTCAAGTGCATGAAGTCATTACAATTATTTTACTCCTCTTGATCATCCTTCATTTTTCTTCTGAAGTCACCTGATGGTGTGAGTTTCCGTGTGATCCTGCCTCTGGAATCACCACTGTCATCACGAGTGGCAGGTGTAAGCCCTCACAGTCTGCCTGAATCATCTTGTGTTTGCTTTCGGAGGGTTACAATGTTAAAAACTGGTTGAAACTGTTAGTATGTCTGTCGTCTCCCAGGTTTTTTAAATTGGTTAGGATTTGTAAATCATCTAGTGTGTGGCCAGGCTTATCAGAAGGGGACAGACAGATTTTCTCTTGAGCTCTGATTCTCTACCGGTCTTTCCACTGAATCCCCTCCACCTCGTTTTCTATGGAAAATGAATACTGTGCTATTTTGCTCCAACTCCTGGAATAATTCTCGGGTGCACCAGAGGTGTTTCTTTTCACACCTAAGACTTTCACAGCTGTCTAACACTGTGCCATCAAGGTGGAGGAACTAAACAGCTGTAATGTTGTCATCACACAAGAATTCACTGTATACCTTTTTGTCTCCTGCATGTGTTTAATGTAATGTTACGAAGGAACGTGATGGTGTGTTCATGTTAGTTGACCTTAACACTGAATAGCGTAACACGGAGATCAGGCTTTATATACGTAAAGGAAAAAAAATCTAATTTTGGGTGTATTTTTGCTCTCCATAGTTGGGTTTTTACGGGTTGTTTGGTATCAAACTGGCAGCCATGTTTGTAATAAATCGAACTGATATCCATCTAGAGTAATGGACAAAGGCCTTCCTGCTTTGAAAGGAGAGACATGTTATGTAAGCTGTGGAGAATCCCTCTCATCTCTCAGCCTGTGAGACAACAAATAGCCATCTTTCCTCCCCAGCTGCACTAAAGCAACAAACTCATATAGTGCTGGAGGTGGGATGTAATTGATGGTCCTGTGAAATGAAATGACCCCACCTCTCAGCCTCATACACTCATGAACTCTGTCTCTCTCTCCCTCTCGGCAGCTCGTCCGCCTGTTTGTGTCAGTGAAAGCGTGTGTTTTGCAAAGGTCATCACCCGCGACACATTTGCGCTGAAAAACTGCCTGGGAGGATGAGTTGATCCAACTTCTTCTTGAGCTCCAAACATGTGCTACAAAGAGGGGTAATCTGTCTCCAGAGAATCCTCCCTCTCCTTGCGTAATAAGCTGTAAACACACCTGAGTGATGAGTCACATAACTGGGGAGCTGGGACCTACTAGCATACCGTTATCAGGCTGTTTGAGAGGAATGCGTTTAATGGAGGCAAGTTTTTAGAGAGCACGTTCCTCCCCTGGTGTAAAGCACACCATATGGAGGCTATGTGCCAGACTTTCCTCTGCAGGAGATACATTTGGGAGTGGGTGCTTTGCTTCCATATCCAGCAAATTGATTTAATGTTCAGGTTTGTGATGTTTTCGTGGCCCACTGGTGTTCTCAGCATGTTCAGAGTCAGGGTATCTGTTTCAAACAGCAGCTGTGCCACTAACATGTTAGGCCATGTTTCTTCTTTTACTGTTCCTTTAAAGATTAGTTTTGTAGGGACAGGTTTAAAGCATGTAAACTAATACCATGCACTGCAGCATCTACAGTATAGCCTTATCTAGTTTGCTGTAACCATCTCTAAAGCAAAGTTCTCTGACTGTTTGGGTTGAGATTCCCATAACTCTATAACTAACAATTAGATTTAGTTTTACTCAGTTTGAGAGCTGGAACTAATCCCCTCAAAAAGTTTGATTACTTTAATAAATTGTCACAAACATGCTCCAATGATCCATAAAATGGTCTATTAACAGTGAAGCCACTACTACAAGAGCTTTTAATGCACAGTAAATTCTGATGGTGAAAGACACACTCAGCCGCTCACAGCTCCGTTTCTATACTTCTTGTTTTGAATTCAGAACTCTGTGTAATAAAAGCTGCATTTCATAAGGTGAACAGTAAACCAGTTTTTTTGTTTCATGGATGAATCAGTTTCACACAATGAAGAAAAGCTGCTAAAAGTAGCCATCCTGGTTCCTAGCTACTCGACAAGCCATCTGGGATTGCTCACAGCATTAACCAGCAAGGGCACTTGTAACAACTTTTCTCTGTCATTGTATGAAATATATCTATGAAAGAAAAAACATTTTTACAGCTTGAACCCACAATATCATTCTCTTGGTCATCACCCAAAGCTCATGACCATAGGTGAGAATTGGAACAAAGATTGACTGATAAATTGCAAGCTTTGCCTTACGGGTCAGCTCCCTTTTCACTGATTTCTGATGCTGCTTCAATCCACCTGTCAATCTCACAGTTCATTCTAGCCACACTCATGAGCAGGACTCCGAGATACCTGAACTCCTTCACTTGGAGAAAAGACTCATTTCCCAGCTGCAGGGAGCAATCTAGCATTTTCTGGCCCATGGCCTCAGACTTGGAGGTGCTGATTCTCATTCCACAAACCGCCTCAGGGCCTGCTGGAGGTCCCCAGCCAAGAAAGCCAGCAGAACCACATCATCTGCAAACAGCAGAAATGAAATTCTGAGCTCCCTGTACGCTGAGATCCTGTCCGTGACAATCACAAACCAGATTGGAGACAAGGGGCAGCCCTGGCAGAGGCCAAGATGCACTGGGAATGTGTCTGACTTTGTGCTGAGGACGCAGACACGACCCTCTCTTTGGTTATACAGGGACCTAATGGCTCTCGGCAGCAACCCCTGAAACCCATATTCCCACAGCACCCCTCCACATGACCCCCGATCATAAGCTTTCTCCAAGTCCACAAAACACATGTAGACTGTATGAGCAAACTCCCATGCTCCCTCAAGAACCCTTGTGAGAATATAGAGCTGGTCCACTGTCCCACGACCAGGTCAGACTCTGCATTGTTCTGCCTGAATGATCAATAAAAATGTAGTAGTTCCATGATAAAATTAAGTTTGATCCTGTTAGACTTTGGCTTGGTGTGTGTATGTTAGAGATACATATGGCCTATACATATGGCCCATACTGAGCATTTGGAAACAGAGATGTATTTATTCACGGCACATTAAACTGCGGAAGAAATACAGCTGAGGCTGAGGATGCTTGCATGCAATGCATCCTGGTACATTTAACTGTAGATATACTTATATGTACTATACAAAATAACACCTCCAAGAGCAGAAAAACTCAAATTTCAAGGTCAAGACGGCATATGTTTTGGTATTTTTTTTGCTTAAACTGAAAATATGAACTGTCAGCTGTGATTGGTCATTCATATCAATTATGGTGGGAATTCCCATTAAGCAAATGACAGTTACTGATAGACTGAAGGTGACTTTCAGCGATGCAGCACTTCTAGAAAGGTGCAGGTAAAATCTTATCATTAAAATCATTTTGTCGCTGCTGTAAGGAGTTTTTTAACTGGTTAAACATGCTGCTCTGCTGAACATGTGCAGGACAAGATCTGAAAAAAAAATAAAAGTATAGTGTTGTCTATTTTTCCCCCGTCATGATATTTATAGTAAACATCCACCCATCTAGCCATCTCTTCATCCATCCATTCATTATTCGTGAATCCATCCATCCTTTATTCATGAATCCATCCATCTATACATCCACTCGTCTAGTCACCCATCTAGTTATCATCTATCCATCTATTCATGAATCCATCTTACTATTCATCCATCCATTTATCCATCCATCCATTCATTCATCAATCCACCCATCTAGTCATCCATCCCTCCATCCACGTATCCATCCATCCATCCACACGTCCATCCATCCATCCATCAGTCCATAAATCCATCCTTCCATTATCTATGGTGCTCGGCAATTTTGCCGGCAATTTTGGTAGACATAGGAAA
The DNA here is from genome assembly GCF_018320785.1 of Cheilinus undulatus. NCBI lineage: Eukaryota > Metazoa > Chordata > Actinopteri > Labriformes > Labridae > Cheilinus > Cheilinus undulatus. Next base: position 34,082,036 of record NC_054870.1, on the reverse strand, counting down.
CTTTGGTTAAAACCTATCATTTTAAATCTTGCTCAGAAATACACTGGAATTATCTAAAAAACAAACGCGCAGGAAAAAAGATCATGGAAATTTAATGAGCACAACAATGAATATTACAATAGTATAAACAGGAATCAATATTTACATAGCAACAAGTCACAACTTGGGAAATTAAGGCTTATTAATAAGTGAACAAGTTTTCAAATTTGCTTGTATGCCTCTGGTGATCGGGTTCAGGGGGATTAGGTAGAGTTTGTGTCTCTTTAGACTAAACACAATAAATAGTTTAAAACTAAGACCAAACACATTTAAATAAAGCTCTCTGAAAGGGCAGCATAAGAGGATCAGCAATGGTATTAAAAGTGCTTAGCCATTTTCCATACTGATGCTATTATAAAGAACAAAAACATCATGTTGACAGGAACATTCAAACTTGGTGCAGACAGATTGGTGTAGTGTCTTTGGTGAGGTGCCATACCGTCATGTGAAGAGGAAGCTGATCAGCAAAGCTTTCCATCTATCACTCAGTCCATGTTCAAACCCTCACCTGTCGTCACAGGCGTTGGGTAATGACCGAAAGAATGAGATTAGAGTGGCTAAAAAATTAGCTTCCTCTGAATGGCTGGGCTCAGCCTTAGAGGTCGGTGAGGGAGCTTGGAGTAGAGCCACTGCTGCTCATTCACATTGAAAGGAGACAGATGAGGCGGTATGAGGATCTGATCAGGATGTCTCCTGGTTGTTTCTCTTTGGAGGTCTTCTGGGTATGTAGAACTGGGAGGAGATTCTCTGGTAGATCTAGAACTCCCATGGAGGAGTTTGAAAATGTCCCTGGAGAGAGGGAGGTCTAGGTCCCCTCGTTTAGTGTGCTGACCCTGTGAACCGGCCCTTATGAGTGTAAGTAGATGGATGGATGTTGTTTGTTTTTAATAAATCATTATCCTTTAATACTATCAGAAAATTACACCTGAACATACATGTACTGTAAAACCGTAAGTACCCTCATTTGATAAGTAAAAAGGCTAAAAGGTGCACTTTGATCCAGAAAATGTTCTTCCATAGAGTTCAGTACATAATCCTTGCCTTGTTGAAGTTAATCCCCACAGGCTGGACTTTTCTTACTGAGTGGGTAACTTCAATCATAGTGCACAGGTGCCTTATGCCCAAATGCTTTCTTGGAAACTAAGCAGATTACAGGATGACTGTCGAATAATTTGGGTGCAATGATCAAGCACTGTTTACTTTAAACTAAAACTGTGTTCAGTCAACTCAGAAAAACAGCTGAAATAGCTTTTTGGATTTTTAATTTAACACAACAAACATTTTGACAACCTTTGAATGTTTGATCCTACAGTGTGGGTTAAACTGTCCTTGATGAGATAAAAGGTTTTTGCCTGCTCCTCAGCCTCCATATACTCTGAAAGTGTTTCCTAAATCACTTCACGACTTCCAGAGAGTGTATTCAGAATATTTATCACTATCAGTGATCTAACAGGAGCTTAAAAGCAGAGATTTCCTCTTATTACAAGAGGACAGAGTCATTATTAACAAGCCCCTGCATTACATTTAATTAGCATAGAAAGGAGGATTTTGAGATAGTTGCTTCAAAATCAAATTTCTATTTTTACTCATGTGAAAAGTGCAGTATCAAAATTAAGAGTTAATGAAAATGGCACATGTTAGTGTTGCACCATACCTGTTTTCATTCATGACAGTTGAAGATGCTTAAAAGCGAGGAACTTTCAGTGTGCATTAATTTTGCCGTCCCCTGTGGACACAATTGTACGTCTTATCTCCTGGATGATCTTAAAGCAACCCTGTCCAGGTGTGGATAGTGCTTTTCAATAAAAGTCTCATCCTGGAGTGCAGATGGCCTAGTGGTCAGGTTGCACCCCAAGCATGTGGGCCAGGGTTCAAGTCTGGGCTGTGGCTCTTTGACCACATGTCACTCCCCACTCTCCCCTTTCCTATCTGTTCAACAAATGCAAAAAAAAAAAAAAAAAAAAAAGAGGCCCAAAATGGTTTCATTCTTAGCCATCAGTTTTTATCTGTGCTCTGACACCAATTCCCCAACAGCCAATTGAGACATTAAAATTAGAATTGCAGCAATTGACAGTCTTGAAATGTACAGTCCTGTAGCATTTGCTGTAGTAGTTAATTTGACTAAAGCAATGTCCTGGTTTATATGGTGAAGAAAGGATGGCTTTTAACTGACCAGAGTCAGAGGTAAAGGGACTGGAACTTAAAATTACAATTGTTGATGTTGATCATCTAAATACCTGTAAACCAGAGGAGAGGGACTCGTTTCCACATGTTTTCCATGTGTGATTTTGAAAGTCCCTGTAAAAAAACCCTCAGTTTGTTTTGATTTTGGTGCCACATTTGCAGTGTTGATTTCAACTAAAAATACGACTAAAATGTTGGTTGACAACCATTTTCCACAAGAAAAACTAGACCAAGACTAGAAAAAATAGATCCTAAGTGATAAAAACTCTGATCAAGAGTAAGTTTAGTTTTTGTCAGCGATACTAAAATTTGAGTGATGGGCATTCAAACTCCATGCACAAAAGATACAGTCATTTAAATAAGTTAAAGGGATGGCAGGATGATAAGGATTTATCACCAGGCCCAAATTTCTTCAAAGATATTTAAAATATTTCGGTAAAGCCTAAACTTTCAGATAAAACTCCCCAAAATTCAGTAAAAATGGCAGAAATAATCCCCCAAACATCCAAAGAAATTCCCTGATTTTTCCATGAAAGTTCTTGGAAAAATTTGAAAGGACAATCCTCCCCCAAAATCCCCAAAAATTTAGCAATAGATTTCCCAAACTTCTATGAAAATACCCAAAAGTTACAAAGCAACCCCCCTCCCAAAAAAATGAAATAAATAAATAATGATAATAATAACCAGAGGTTGTCTCATCATCAGTTAGAGCTGTAAACAATAACTTACTTTCAATAAAATAAATAAATACAGAAATTGTGTAGAAAATATGTAGGTGGCAACCTATTCATTTAACTCTGTTGTGTACAGCAGTAGGAAGCCAGTCTAGCCTGCCAGGGGGCGAATCCATGATTGTGTGACGCCATGACAAAACTATGAATACCTTTCTTTAACATGACTTAAACATTCCCTGTTATATTTTTGATCCGTTGTTTTTCAAAATTGCAAAAACAACTCACACAAACCAGGTTTTACCACTCAAATGATAAGTACAATGTTATTTTTCCTCTGGTTTGTACCTTGGGTAAAAAAAAAAATTTGGTTCAGTAACTGAGTGAGTCTTAATTCCACAGCTCAGTAGTAAGAAGACAGTAGCAGTCAGAAGTCTAAAAACACAGCTATGGGACCCCCAAATTCCTCTGACACATGCCAATCTCTGCAGGGATCCTGCAGTCTGAGCACACTTTGCACAACCTGTGGAAGCACGAGTCAGACTGGAGGCCGGTCACAGCGTCTGCAGTCAGCGCTGACAACAGTGCCACAGCAGGCCTTCACTTCAAGCAGCTCATAAAAGTCTGTGCAGCTAAAGATAGACACAGGCAGTCAGGGGGACAGCAATAAATCAGAGGGAGACCCCCAGGGCCTGAAGAGAAAGGGTCCTCATATGGCATAGCTTAGCTTGTTGCCATTATGCTAATCCTCAGGCTGTCACTGAACCAAACCCCCTTATGATGACCAAAGACCTGGCTCTGAAATATTTTTACCATCTAGCTGAAGGCTCTGAGGCCTTTTATGGAGCTTTAATGTTCCAAACAATGTCTGAAAGCTTAGTCATTCTTTCAATATGTGCATTATAGCAGCATTTGCTCTTTAGGAAAAGTCTCCCATGCTCTGCACCCAAAGGGCCTCTGCATTCCTGGCTCAGCTGGACATTCAACAGGCCACCACCTGCAGCATGTCAACATACTACACAAGGTTAACAACCCCCCTCCCCTCGCTGTGAAACCATTTACCATCACCCCTGACTGAAAGGTGCAGTAAAAATAGTGTCTGAAAGCACTTAACGGGGTCTGTGTGTGAATGCTGTCCAGCAGTGGAAGCAAAAGACAGAATACAATGCAAACCAAAAATGCAGAAAGAATTAAAGATAGAATAAAAGGAGCAGAGCTGCAGAGGATCCAGATGATGAATTTAATGTTAGAACTGAAGGATGACGTCTTTGACTGACATTTGCCCATGGCTGTTCGTGCTAACAGTGGGGGAAGGAGACACATTGGTGTCTTTCCTCAGCTGTCACTTGAGAGCCTGTGGTGTGAATATGTGAGAAAAAGTGCCCACACTCTGCCTCTCAGCCACATCCACACACTGATACCTCCCTCTGCCACCACCTCGATAAAACCCACATCAGAACATCTTTTGTTCTTCTTCATCGCTTTTGTATCGCTCTTATTGTTTTTCTGCTTCAGATTGATGTGAGACAGTGTGTGGCCTAAAAGACTCTCCAAGCGTTTTTCCTAAGTCATCCTGTCCACATGATTGAGTGACTGTGATAAAAAAAGCATCATTAATTTTGTTTGGCAGCTGAAAGCGCTGTTTAGCTTTGATCTCTGATTCAAGAAACACATCCTTCAGAGAGGAAGGAGCTGCCTCACTCTTCATTAGGTGCACATTCAATCTCCATATTTGCATAACAACCATGAGACGAGGAGAGATTGAGATCTTCTCTGCGGATCCTGTTGCGTTGTTGCTGATTTGCGCAGAGTTGCAGTCGCCTGGTAGCTAACGACGCCCTCTTCATTTCCTATCAGCATCACTTGGCGCCAGAGGAGCTAACAAGAATAACTGGACCAGCCTCCAGGGGCAACTCCTCTAATGTAATATGTACAAGCTGAGTGGCCATCCTTTGATTGGACATCCCTGCTCAATGTTGGTGTAGAAGGTACTAACATAGGCGGACATCCTTCAAAGGTGCTTGAATGAACCTGTGCCGCTACATAACATTACACTTACATTTATTCAAGAGACTCATGTGACTTGGTCAATAAATCGGGCCATGTTTTCTGCTTGAGCGTACATCGCTGCTCCAAAGAACTGGTGGATGACTCAGCCTGAAGGAGCGCTTGAAGATATCCGGCATGGCTGCCGGGAAACACTCCAAGTCTTCATGTTGCAGGCGTGATCGCTCTTCATTTGTGTGCACTGCAGTAAATCAGCCGTGCAGGTCTCCCATTATGGAAGCCATTTGACCCCGTGCATGCTCAACAAGACAAACAGCATCGCTCTTTGGACGCATTCATCATCCCGTATAGATTTACATCTTCTCTGTAGTTTCCCGTCAATCTGATCTACAGTTTTTGTTACACAAACTTTCTACTTTTATGAGCAGAGAGAAGGTAATGTTTCAAAGGCTGACAGAGGATGATTGCCTAATACAGAGGACTTAAAAGGATCAGGGAAATAAATCAGCTTTTAAAAATACAATAAAAATGAAAAAGAGATAGGAACTTCTTGTGAGTCTTTCTCCTTCGGTATAATTTATTTATCACGTTTCATGCCAAGGTCACTAAATGTGCTATAAATGTGCAAAGAATGAAGAACTTCTGAGTAAATGGAAAGACATTAAATAGAAAAAGATATGAACTTTGCACCAAGCCATAGAAGACATTTAAACTTAACATAAAATTAATTATTACTACAGAATAGCGCACACTCTCATTGCAAGATCATTTAACAAAAAGTAACTAAATAATTTAAATGTAAAAATTCCTTTCCTTAACTGAAACTGAATTTTAAAAAAAGGTTTTTACAACAAAATAAACAACTGAAACTGTATTGTGTCTTTTAAAAAGTAACAACAACCCTGATTCAAAAAAAGTTTGGACACTGTGTGAAATGTAATTAAAACATTGCAATGATCATAAACCCATATATGAGTCACAAAAGAAAAAAACAACATATCACATGTTGAAACTAATACATTATACCATTTCAGCTCATTTTGACTCACATGGCAGCAAAAGAAAAAATAGTAGGGACAGGGCCATGCTTACCATTGTGTAGCATCCCCTCTTTTTTTAACAACAGTCTGTAAACAGCTGGGAAGTGAGAAGACTAGCGGCTAGAGTTTAACGGAGAGGAATTTTGTCCCATTCTTTTCTCATTTAGGTTTCTAGCTGCTTAACAGTCCTGGGTCTTCATTTTGTTTTAAAATGTGCCAAATGTTTTCCACTGGGGAAAGATCTAGACTGAAGGCATGCCAGTTTAAGCACCCGGATTCTTCTATTGTGAAGCCATGCTGTTGTGATGCAGTAAGTGGATTATTGTTGTCTTGCTGAGATATGCAAGACCTTCTCAAATGTTGTCTGGATGTTTTTCTGAAACCTCTATTTACTTTCCAGCATTGATAGCGCCTTTCCAGGTGTGTAAGCTGCCCACACCATAGACACAAATGCAACCCCATACCATCAGAGAGCCAGGCTTTTGAACTGTGCACTGATAATAAACTGGATGGTGCCTCTCCTATTTAGTCCACAGGACATGGCATCTGTGATTTCTGAAAAGAATTTCAAATGTTGATTCATCTGACCACTGAACAGTTTTCCATTTTGTCCCAGTCCATTTTAAATTAGCTTTTGCCCGGAGAGGACAGCAGTGTTGCTGGATTGTGTTCACATATGGCCCACAGTGGTGGGTCTTGAGAACCACTAGTCTAGAGTAATTAAAAAATCCTTCCATATTGAGGTCACAGTGGCCTTTCTTTCTGATCCTTACCCAAGATTGAGACAAAAACTAAGAAAACAGTGAACCAGACTAATTGTTACTTTGTTATTAGAGTCTACTTGTTTATATATATTACACATAATCAGGCTTTGGATAAAGACATTCTTTTAGTTGTCTTTTTGAAAGTTGTTTCAACAACCAAAATGAAAATTGAGCTGTTCCTTCACACATGCTGTCAGCTGCACAATAAACACCCACATTTAGCACATAAACAACAGCAGCTCTTAGCTCCACCATTAGCTTGAAATTAGCCTGTTAGCACATTAGCTGCCATAACTAAGCAGCCTTCAGCAGCCAAATGCCATCCTCATATAAAAACACCAACAAATCATCCAGTGCTCTGTCAGCTACACATCACTTAAAAATTCTGCATTACAAATGAAAGTCTTACCATCAGTCATCCCATATTAGCCCTCATAACTGATGATCTCAAATGTAACCTCCACTAAAACAGTAAAATCCAGCCATTGTGTGTTCTATGTACTAGTCCCAAAGAAAGAAAAAAGTGTCCACCATGGACAGTACATTGATGTCCACCCCTCAATGATGGCTCTTACCACAGCTGAAGTTACATTCACTGCTGCAGATATTACCCAGGATGCCCTGAGCATGCCCTCCTAGCTTCAAGGAAGTGACGTGGCACTCTCACCATTGGCCCTAGCATTCAGTGCATTTCTGAATGACATGATTCAGTTCCACTCTGCCAGAGAATTGTTCACAGGTAGATTTACCTATTTCAGTTCAATTCAAACAACTTTCTTAAACCTTCAAGGTGCAAATGGTTCAGAGCAGCTTGTACATAAAAACATAAATATATAACACAGTGACAGAGACAGCAGCAATAAGTGAGAACTCAACAGAGTCCTCTACAACTTTCTGCTTATACCGGACGTTGCATTGGTGTTTTTGCTGCTCAGCGATCTGCTGTTCCTGACTGATTCAAAGACCTTCTATACTATTGATTTAGGGATCCCCCATAGATAAGGCTTGTTTGATGTCATCCATGGTGATCACAAGAATATTGACTGCCTAAATTCGCCATAAAAAGAGGCATTTCGGCCATAAATATCCTTGTCTGCTGTACATCTGCTTGTGAAACCAGCAAAAAATAGATAAATCAACTTTGATAAAGTTAAACCCTGGCTAATGTAAATCCTGTTCTGTAGATGAGTCTATCTCAATTCAGTTTGGTCTGAGTGATCTATAGGCTACTTAAACTGGAAGGTTTTGGAGGATGTAATCCTTAAAGGAGACACAGAGACACAGGGGGTTAAGAGTGAAGGTAGGCCTGAAGAATCCTGGCACACTGCTACAACTACACCACTAATTATGCACCATTAGCATTCTACATTATGCATGGTATATTTTGCATAATGGCATTAATGAATACCAAAAGGAGTATGTTGTAAAAAAAAAAAAAAAAAAAAAAAAATCTGCCGTGCTTCCCAAAGAAGAAAAAAGCTGTATAGACCCCCTTTTTTTTTTTTTTTTTTTTTTTTTGTACAAGACTGTAAACATGTTTATTAAAGCAGTTGCAATGGGTGTTTTAGAATGAGCCCTTATGGGGATTCGTCAGCTTTTGGCCTGTCTCAAGTGGACACTGGGGGAACTACAATTTTCTTTTTTCTAGATATACACACACAACCTGCAAAGACACAAGAGAAAAGCAATGTTTCAAGGCTGCTTTTAGAGTATATAAAGTCCCATCAAGTTAAAAGTCAGGTTACTAAAGTAACAAAGTTTACCACTGTGTGATTTAGTTTTATTCTATGTTTATAAGGTAGACCCCGATCTCATGATCAAGCAGATCTAACATGGCTATAGAGACTAAGAAAGTAAGAAAACTTCCAACGATTACAAATCCTGGCTGCAAAATTTAAATGACAGTTGTTCTGAAGATCTCTTGCTGGGTATAAATCTCTTCAATTCGTTTGCTCTCGTACTACAGGAAACTAAAGAAGAGAATCCCATCATTAGATAAGGGCTCCAGTGTTTTGCTCAAGGACACTTCATGTAGGGTTTAACCGCCTCAGCACTCTCTATATACGGTCATAATTTTGTCCCCAGGGACAGAGCAATGCACAGTGTTACGTAAGACTTCTGAGAGTTGCTGTTTATCGCTGACATTTCCCCCATTTCCCCATCTGCTGACCAAAGCTTTGTTCCTCTTTCGTAGCCTCCAAATGCCATCCAAAAGCAAAAAAAAAAAAAAAATCTCAATGACATCTCGGATCAAAGGCAGTTCTCTGCCTGGGTTTTTCGGGCTGTTGGTGTTTGAAAATGATCTACATGCAGCGCTCTCACAGAAAGATAGATAGCAGAGCAGGATAGAAAGGATAAGAAAACAGGGATAGCCAAGATCCTCATCAGAGCTTCTAATAAACTCCCCTGAGGATCATCAAAGGAGGAGGCCAGCTCGCTTTCAGGCCATGCTGCAGCCATATTTCAAAATCATTCTGTATTGATTGATTCCTCCGCTGACAGGCCTTCCTAAGCACGTTCACGTCAGGAGTCTGACTCAACGTATACTGATGGAAAAAGGAGCAGTTTCTGAATATAGACTCATTAACTTTTCATTATGGGCTCTTATGGGGCTTTGGGAATTTTTCTATTGACCAGCAAATAATGCAAGAAGGCCAGTCTTAGTGTTCAGCTTCCCTTTGCTGTGGGCACAGAGTCATGAAGTAAATGACATTTTCTTGTGTTTGTTTAGGTGACAACACATGACCCTCTACAGGAAAATGCCTGGACACAATAGAGAGCTAGCAACTGAATTATGAGTTGACACTGCCTCATCTGAATTAGATTTTACATACAACCCTATTTCCAAAAAGTTAGGACACTGTATGTAATGTAAAAAAAAGAATAGAATGCAATGATTTGCAAATCTCATAAAACCATTTGTAATTTAGAACATAAATAATTTTGCAGATGTTAAAATAGAGATATTTTACCATTTTATGAAAAATATTAGCTCATTTTGAATTTGATGGCAGCAACACATGTTAAAAAAGTAGGGACGGGGCAACAAAAGACTGGAAAAGTAAGCGGTACAAATGAAATCAGATGCAGGAGCATTTTACTGCCAATAAGATTAATTGTCAGTGGGTCAGTAACATGACTGTGATAAAAGGACAATTTTGGAGAGGCAGAGACTCTCAGAAGTTCATCAGTTTGTGAAAACGGTGTCTTAAAATTGTTCGGCAATTTCATAAAAAATGTTCCTAAATGTTAAATTGCTTAAAAGACTTAAAATATGCCAAAATCTACAGTACATAATATCATCATTATCCAACCATCCATTCATAAGATCCATCCATCCAACTATCCATCCCTCTGTCCTGCATCTTTTTCTTTCTATGTCTGTCCCTCCGTCTGTCCATCCATCCATGAAGCCAGCCAGCCCTTGCTACTGATCTTCTAGCCCTCAGGTGGCATTAAAAACAGGTATGATTCTGTATTGGATAGTACTGCAGTGAAGAAACCATATGTGAACACAATCCAGAAATGCTGCCATCTTTTCTGGGCCAAGGTTCTTTTAAAATTGACTGAGGCAAAACGGAAAACTGTTCTGTGGTCAGATGAATCAAAATTTGAAATTCTTTTTGGAAACACCAACTTAAAAGGAGAGGGACCAGCTTTTTATCAGCACCACAGTACAAAAACCTGGATGTCTGATGATATGAGGTCGCATTGCTGCGTATGGTGAAGGCAGCCTATACATCCAATTAGGCAACAGCCCACTGACGGTGTTTGTGAAGGGAAGGGTGATTGGATGAACGTTCCATCTGTCAGTCATTATGGGTTCTTCTGACAAAGCCTCCAGTCATAAACAGCTTTTCAGATGCACTGAAGCAGAGAAGCACATAGTTGGGAGCCAAAGCAGGCATTGCAAAATAGTCAAACACAGACACATCATGGTTTTTGCCCCATTTTTAATATAGACTTGCTAAATTATGAAAAACTATACCTGTTTGCTATGCTGTATAGCCTAGCTTTTCCACCTGCATCCTGTCTGAATGGCAGCACTCTCAGGAATCACTAGAGGCAAAACGTATCGCAGGCTTGACAGGCATCTGTTGTTATGTCCCTACAGCTAATCCATACCCATAGATACCACCTCTGAAGGTTATCATACCATTAGATCAACTTTGAAACACCTACCTTACAGTAGAAATGTTGCATTTTGTTGCCTCAGGGTCCTTATTGACCTTGCACAGCAGATGTATACGCCTGTTTCCATGGTTCTCACTGGAAAATCCATCTTGTAAAGCTCCCGTCTGAACTGTTTGGGCCTGGTTAGAAAGTGACAGGACCAATCAGCATTGAGGGGCAGTACTTTCGGGTGCGGCGGAGCCGTGATGTAAGCAAGCAGCAACAAGAGGCCGGTGCAGATATGGCAGAAGACATTAGCATGGTTGCTGCTAAAGCGTAAGTTTTATCAGAACTTGACAACATTTTTTTTTTTCATTCATAGAAGAACAAAGAACATCTTTGAGTTGTTTTCTTTTCAAAAACAACAAAAGTCGTGTACTGACATGTCTACAGTCTCCATGGTTTGCGTTATGCAGTTCTGTATGGGGTGTACTTCTCGGCTTTGTTGCTCTGATTGGCCCGTAAAGATGTGACAGACAGAACGTTCATCCAATCACCCTCTGAGTTTTTTTTTTTAAACCGCTCTGCCCTTTCCCAAACACTGTGTATGAGTGCCAGGTTAGGTCCTTATTAATTCAGCAGAAAACTATTTCTACCTGGAGAACCTGATTCGACCACCTGGTCAATCACCTTGTGTCTGCAGCAGCTGCTCCGGCTATTGTTTAGTTTTTCTCTTATGGCAACTGCAGTTTTGCACTTGGGAGGTTTTAAATTAAATAACACATGTTTTTTAAATAAAGTTGACTTTTCCATGAGATCCAAATAAGGCATCCCTCACAGCAAATTCCCAGAGTGAAAAAAATGGGAAGTAAACAAAAAAGAGTGATTTTCAGAGTACATTCCTGCACTTAGACTCCAGCTAGTGTTTAGTGATGCTCCTGTGCAGTGTTAAAAAAGTAGTTCATTCACATGGTGTTGAGAGCAGTGATCAGCACTGCTCCTGAGTGCATTCCCAACAACTTTGTTGCCTACATTGCCACTTCAAATCTGAGGAGTAAGTTTTCCCATCATGCATTGTGTGTTTAGATGTATTTTAGATGTTTTTAGATGTATTTATATGATGATGTGTTTAGATGTTGCTCGTTGTACAGTTATCAATGCTGGATTTTATTTGCTCATGTTTCTGGTGGATTATGGTTGATCTTGATGCTGAATATATATGCACCATGAGTGACACTGACACAAAGAATTAGGAGCTATCTGTCTCTTTGCTTTATCTTGACTAGAAAATACTAGCAAAGCCATAATGTCCAGTGTGAATTGGCAGATTTAAGAGGTATGGTAGAGCATTATCTGGACATCAAACTATTTAAAATGCTCAGTCATATAAACTCCATGCATGAAAAAATATATAGCGTTACAAAGTGTTAACTATTAACCCTGAGAAAAAGTTCACCTGCATTAAACTCAAGATGTGAGTTAATTTTACAGTTAAAAATCAACTCCCAGAAAAGAGCTACTTTAACTCAGCTCTAGCGTTTATTCGATGGTCTCACATGTACACTGAGATTGAGTTGATTTTAACTCACACAGAGTTTATTCCAGTGACCTGAATTTGCTGCGCTAATGCAAACCTGTTTGATATTTACAAGGTTTATTAACTTAATAGCCTCTTGCTTTGTGCATTACAGTTTTAAAGGGGACATATTTACCCTTTTAAGACAAGTTTATTTTGGTCTCAGAGGTCCCCAAAACATGCCTGTTAAGTCTGTTGCTGAAAAGACACTCCAGTGTAGGATTTTTGTGTGTCTAAAAACCCCTCCGTTTCAGCCCTGCTCAGAACGAGCCGTTTCTGTGTCTGTGGCTTTAAATGTTAATTAGCTGACTGACTCCGCCCCTGACCATGCCCCTCTCAGGAAATGGATGTCGCTTAATAGATGTGGCTCTCCTGATCCCCCTCTCAACTGGCAGCTGAGAGAAGGATCAGGAGAGGAGGGCGGAACTTTCTCCCAAGTGGGGAGGGCCAACTGAACCTGGGGGCGGGTACTATCTCCCCACATGACATCATAAGGGGAAAATCTGAGAACAGCTTGTTTTAGCACACACTTGGAAAGTTGGAGAAAGAGAGGAGGGAGGGAATGGACTTTTCTGGTACTTGAGGGGATTGTTGACAGGCCACGGTCACATATTTTTGCAAGAAAAGCCTGAAAAAGAGTTTTTTGCATGATATGTTCCCTTTAAAGAGTAATGTTTCCCCTGGAAATGTGTCTTTGTAAGTCTGTGGTTGCTGTTGTCCTGATACAGTGATAGTTTTACTCCATCCCATGCTGAGTGTGACCAAAGGTGTAACATCGCACTCCGACCCACAGCCATCAGTGAATGTAGTCAGAGGTGAAAGAAGCTTGAAATGTGAGTCATACTCTGCTTTCAGCTTGCTGTAGAGATTCTTTTTAAAGGGAGGTGTTTCTCATTAAAGTCAGTGATAAATAAGGACTGGGTTTCTTTGCTCAGTAGATGCGAGACGTTAAGGTTCAGCAGTGGTGTGGTGACATTTTTAAAACAAGGATGTGACAGGAATTAGTCTGCCATCTGCTCCCCTAAACAAGGGCCATTTCCAAAAATCCGTCCTCAAAAATAAACTCCTCAGCATCCGGAAATCTAAATTTCTATTCAAGGATGATGCATTGAAGATTGTGGTGCCAGGCAGAGTGATGAGATGTCTGAAGACGTCTCTAATGGCTCTGCAATGCCAGCTCTGGTGGCGAGGATTGTGGACAGATGGCACTGAAACTGTTTCCGTCAGCCATGAGTGTCCCCTCAGTTGGCACAAGTCAACTTTTGTGTTGATGCTTCACATATTATGTCATTCTCTGAAGCAATTCAGGCTCAACCTGGTCCAAAACGTGTATGAAAGTAGAGGAAGCACAATCACACACCATATCCACCTGTAACAGTGAAGTTGAAGCAGCAGTTTGACTTTTTACACCCGACATGGCCTGAGGATGAGCACCACCGCTGCAAATCAGCACCTTGTCATATTGGCCGGCTCTGACTGCCACTTACTGAGTCACATCTCCAGAGGTGGATGGACAAAAAAACTGCAATTTTGAGTGGTGTGAGGCCATAGGGAGTGTTGGCCCAGCTTGACAGAGCCTGGCGTGATGAGGAAGCTGTGAAGCGAGGGTAAACTGCCGTGGTTAGCGGGGCAGCGCGGATGACATGCTCGCCTCTGTAGGCGCTGGTCATTTCATGGCATCTTGAGATGTGTGTGGAGCCAGAGCTACATCTCTCTGGCCCTGATAATGGAGTGTGTGATGAAAATAACTATTATCATTACAGCTATCCGCGTCATCAGCACCAGCATTGGCAGTCACATTTGTTCTGGGCCTCAAAGCACTTTAATGATTGAGTCTCTCGAGACGTAAGTTGAAATGAACATCTTGATGTGAAAATCCTTCAAACTAGTGTAGTTTCACTGTGACCTTACTATATTTTCATCTTGATGTTTCTGAATGCTGCTATTTTAGCCTTTCAGCTGCCTTTCAGATTTATGCCAACAGAAAATTAGACCTAACGAGAATACAATAGCCGCACACTTCAAGCAGCTATATTTAATCATGACTCTTAGAAAGCATTTGCAGTCACTTGAATTTTCCAACCTTTTGCTCATACAGAATCAGAAAGGTAGATGTAGCTTACCAATAAGCTGCTCTAAATGTTGTGATTCACTCTCACAGCTGTTATTGTGTCTATTTTCAGCAGCTGTTTGCCACAAAGCTATAGAGACCCACTGTTAAAGCTCCTATGAGGAGTACTTGGATGGTCATGACACAGATTGAAATTAATATTGATGCTTCTCTCTGACCTACAAAAGCAAACAAGAGCATCAGAAACCAGATTGATCATGTCTATATTGTATTTTGTTCATGTTTGTCACCACTGCCACTGGGTAGGTGTTGGATGAAGTCACAGGAAACAACTGTGGTCGGCATTTAACCAAGCAAAGATTCCTCATAAGAGGTCAATTAAACTGCTGAAAGGGAACAGGATGAGATATAGTCAAAAATACTTCATTTTCACACATAGGACACGACTGCAAACCAACAGTTACAGTACATTCAGAAAGTAATCAGACCTTCACATTTTTCATTTTTTTCATGTTGCAGTCTGATGCAACAGTTGAAAAAATATTTTCAAGTGAACATAGATTTTAAAAATTTGCAAATTCGTTAGAAATATCGCATTGACATAAGTATTCTTGAAACTGAGCTCAGATGCCTCCTATTTCTCTTGATCTTTGTTGAGATATTTCTACATCTTAATTGAAGTCCACCTGTGTAAATTAAATTAATTAGACATGATTTAGAAAAGCACACACCTCTCTATAGAAGGCCTCACAGCTGCCATTGTATATCAGAGCAAAAAAACCAAGCCATGAGGTCAAAGGAACTGCCTGCAGAGCTCAGAGACAGGATTGTTGCAAGGCACACATATGAGGAAGGCTTCAAAAAAAGTTCTGCTGCACTGAAGTTCAAGAGCGTAGTGGCATCCATAATTCTCAAATGGAAGAAGTGTGGTAAAAACCAGGACTCTTCCAAAAACTAGTCGTCTGGCAAAACTGAACCATCGGGGGACCAAGAACCTGATGGTCACTCTGGCTGAGCTCCAGAGATCCTGTGTGGAGACTGAACTCAGTTCCAGAAGGACAACCATCACTGCAGCCCATTCATCTATTTTGCACTGAGGATAGATTTAAATTTATCTGACTACATTTCTATAAAGTAGTAAATTAGGATTGAATCACTTTTTATTTTTTTACAAACATGTGGCAACTTCTACTGACACCATAAGGCAGGGGTTACCAAACTTTTCAGCCGGTGATCCCCAAAAAATGATATCAGATATCGAGGACCCCTATCTTCCCTTGAGGGGGATGAAGAGCACTATATTGCACAAAGCATCATGCACAAAACTTGCATTCTAGGACACTTTTACTTGTATTTAAGTGCAAATATCACTTGATAACTACCTTTTCATTTAACTAATTTTACCAACATTTTTTAGAATAATAGATTACATTTCTGATTTCAAATCCTATAAAATGTATCTTTGTTTAATGGAAGGCATCCTGCGACCCCCCCTGCACTGTCTCGTGACCCCCACTTTGGGGAACCACTGCTATTGGGTACTAGTATCCTACATTATAATAAGTTATTTGCCATGAAAATACCCTTAGTAAGGGGTGCTGGATTAGTTGGTCATATGTCTTAATATAGCCAACATTTTCCACCCCTAAATGGGCATACGTCCAAATATGGTTCCTCCATTTTTCACACTAAAATAACAGTAATTGCAAGAAATCCTATGCATGCAAAAATTATCATGATATTTAGCTCAACTATTCACCTTTATAAGCTATGATATTCAACAGCTTACAGAGACATTTATTTGGGACCAAAAGAGACGTAAAACTCAATTCTGGAGGAAACAGGAAGTTTGAGACACTCTGGGCCTCTGCTGTTTGGTGAGATGCTGTGATGTCACTTTTCATGGACATGGACTGATCTCCACTGAAAAATATCATTGGTTATAGTGAGCTGGGGGGATTTCATAAAGGAAGTTGACCGAAGGACCATATATGGTCCCCTGCCTCATAAAGGGTTAATGGTAGAGGCAGTTCTTAATACTAGTAGAGGATGTGCTTTCTTATTTCTATGCATAAAAGAAACACTTGACAGGACTCAAGAAAGATTAAAAACACAGAAAGACGTTGTCAGAATTATATTTCAGGCCTAAAACTTTCTTATTAAAAAACACTGATTGGACTCTGTGCTGGTAAATGTGTGCTTATATTCCCATCCACTAACTATCAGCAGTACAATCACAAAGGGATGAGTACTACAGTCCTCAACATGACTGTGTACACTCCAGCAGTTTTATTATCCAAATCCCTCTTTCTCATACCACCCACTTTTCCCGAGCCATCCATTAATAGTCAAAACACCATTTGCTCTCAAACAACATTATCTCCACAGACTAAGTATGGTATTACGGTGAAAGGCCAAAGCTCTGCTGAGAATAGAGGAGAATTTGCTCGTGGACTCATGAATCAGACTATTTTATTTTTCTTGGCCTCTGAGTCTTTAGGGAGGGAAGGTTGCTCTATTAGCAGTAAAAATAAAGTTTGTATTTTCTCATATAGAGGCACAATCTGTAGAAAATGTTCTTCTCATGATGAATGACTGATGGACAGCAGAGAGAGAGAGGGACCAGATTGGAAAACAGGCTGCTGCAGCGTGTCTGCCAGAGCAAAAGGCTGAGATTCCACATGCTGACACATTATTCATGGTAACCATTTTGATGATTCTCATCTATATAAAACAGAACACAAAGCATTTAACACCTCAAACTGTCAAATGGAGTTGAAGAGAGTAATTAAGCACACGGTCTGTTTTCTGTCCACGGCACAGACTGTACACCTGTATAATTAAAATATTTTCAGCCACATTAAGTAGAGAAGTATCTTGAGAGTATCTCTCTGGCCTATTTAATGAAGTCAGCTGAAGCCAGAAGATGCTTAAAGCCCTCCCTCTCCTTCTCCCTCATTTGACTCTGTACAGTAGTAGTGTGTGGGAGTTGAGCTTGGCTGACCAGCGAAAGTCTCTCCAGGGTTTCGCTGAATACTCCAGCTGGACGAGGAGCCAGCTACAGATAAATGTATGTGAATGTGCCCCCTTTTCAGCCCAGGAATGATAAAGACTTTTTGCTCACAGCAAGAACCATGAGTGGCTCAGAGCCCCCAAGCTTCAGCTTAGCAGCTGAGGTTGTGATCTGGTTTATTAAGGTGACTCAAAAATCTGGAGGCTGTTATTACAGTCATTTCATCAATGGCAAGATGTAAATTTAGGCTGAACCTCTTGAGATTTCACTCCCTGAATAAATCTGAGCAAAAGTCAGTGTCTTAAGATATCGGTGTCTTAAATGATAGAAAATTATATTTTATCAGCTTCTTATCAGGAGTTATGGGAAGTGTTTTCCAGTGAAAGAAGACTGAAAGTGGAAGAGTTTGTAAAAAAATGAAATGGCTGATGCTCAATATTTTGTCTCATCTAAAAAGGTCGTTTTTGTGTAAATCCAACTAAATCTGCACTTCTGAATACATGAAAATTTTAGTTCAACTGAAATCTATCAGTCAACCAACCAACCAATTTGTATATGAGTTGCAGCAAATATAACCTCAAGAAACCTCACAAAATGCCCACTTTTGATTTACACATCTGGAAAATTGATTAAGTCTTGTATGTATACACTTCAAACAGATCCAAACTGGGCTAGGTATTCTGTACATGCCCTACAGTTCCTGGCTGGGCTTCTACAAAAAAGCCAAACAACACAAATGCTATAAGAATAAAACCGAATAAGATTGTCCTCTAGGATTTTCCTGTATTTTGCTGCATTTATTTTACCCTCTACTTTTACAAGCCTTAAAGGGCCAGCTGCTGAGAAGCATCCCTACAGCATGATGCTGCCACCACCATACTTTTATGGATTTTTTTTTTTTTTTTTTTTTTTTTTGTCAAACAGGCCAAATTATAGTGACTGTGATTGATTGATAAAATCAATAAAAGGATAAAACATCCAAAGGGGTAAATAAATTTTATAGGCACCGTACAACTATCTGATGTGTGGGATATAAACTACAAACATGGTAACAGTGAATATGATTAAAATTCTGAGTTCAGAACTTATATTTTAAGTATCAATATCAATAGTAACATTGAAATATACATACGACAGACAATGAAAACAGAAAAAGTCCTCGTGAAAAGCTTTTTGTTTCATTTCCACTCATCAGATATGTAGTTAATGAAAAACTAAACTCATGGAAATACAGCTTTTGAATTACCAGACTGAAAGTCACCAGCTTACAGGGTCACTCATTGATAGCCACAGGTTTAAACTTCAACTCCTAAAACATAACATATTTATTCCAGCTATTTCGGCAGGCATGTTTGAGGCCTTTACATGAATATGAACACTGTAAAGATGAACATAACTGTGGACTTGGTTTGTCACTTTCTTTCTTTGTTGCTCTTATTGCTGTATTAACTGTCACATTGTTGCTACACCACCCTACCTCACATGTGCATGTTTCCACATCCTGTTAATTTTTGAAGGCATGCTCAGTCAACACTCTGAACTGATGCATGGAAGTCATCACGCATACATGGAGATGGCAAGAATATCCCCAGCTTGAGTACGCATTATACACAGCTGTAAAGTTGTCCATGTTTTCACCATTTGACATACAACCAATATGCCACTTGTTAACTTGACATCAAGGTCCAACAATAACTCGCTTAAAGGGGCATATTGCCACCTAGTGAAGCAGAGATGGACAGACTTTCATCAGTAAATCAGTTCTCCCCTGTATGGTGCTTGTGCATTGACACACTCCAGTTAAATATCCTGATCAAACTGTAATTGGTAATTGTTTACCAGTTTGAACCTTCCTGTTTGGTGCTAGTGAGACCACCCTTGTGGGTTGTTGACATTGACTGTGTCACTGAACAACACCATTTGCATGATTAAGGACTTGTAATAACATCAAGCATGACTGATTTTATCACAGAGCCTCAAAACAGCTCTGATCAAGTTTAATGACCACTGTCAAGGCCACTTTTAAGGGGAGATAAAGGGGAGAGCTTTCTGGGGCCCGGCCAAATAAGTGGCCCATGGATATCAGCAAAATCATGATCCGTTGTAAAATTAAGCTGTGAAAACCTTATTCTTTAACCTGAACAATAACCACTCTTATCAGAGCAACAAAAATATAATTTATTAATGGCATAGTATAGCATTCTTCAAATTAATAATATCAAAATAATTAGGATTAGTTTAAAGTGGCAGGAAATGGGTTAACAGAGGCAAAAATAAGCAGAGAGTGGCAAAAATGGTAGATGTGGCAATAACAGGCAGATAAAGTGGTGAAAAGGGGTTAAAAGTGGCAAAAATTGGTAAACCAAAAAGTGGAATATCATTAAAAAATTGCAAAAAATGGCATAAAAAGTGGTAAAAAATTGGTTCATTGTGGCTAAAATGGTTAACAGAGGCAACAATAGACAGAAAGTAACAAAAATGGGTTATGAATAGCAAAAACAGGCAGACAAAGTGGTGGAAAGGGTTTGATCAGCGGCAAAATGACTCAAAAGTGGCAAAATGGGCAGAAAAGGTGGTGGAATTGAATCAAAAAATGGCAACATAGTTTAAAGAAGGCAAAAAATGAACAGTTTACAGAGTTATCGATAAGAGTGAGCTGACAGAGGCAACAATACATGGAAAGTGGAAAAAATTAAATTTAGGTGTAAACAATGGGCAAGAGAAAGTGGTGGAAATGGTTTACAAGTGGCAAAAATGTCAGAAAAGCTGGTGAAATAGAATAAATGCAAGGAAGAAAACATTGGTTTAAGATTGGCAATAGGTGGTGCAATAGGATTACCTCCTCACATCAGGGTCATGGGTCAAAACTCTAACTAAAAAATTTGTTTGTGAATACTCTATGGTTGTAAATAATTTCAGTCCATGATCAGGATCAAGTCACATAAGAATCAAACTTGCGTAAAACCTGTCTTATCAGACAGATTAGCTGAGGTTTAAAGCAGAAAAGCATGGTAACAATAATATGCTGTCTAACCCATTTCTAACCTTATTTATTTATTTTATGTTTGCACAAGAAAAAAAGAATTACAATTGAGTGTACAGCTTTTAAAAGGAAAGTACATATGAATTTGTGCAGGTGAGGTAAGGAAACCCAAGAGGGCTTTTAATTAAACCTCAGTATCAGCATCACTAGCCAGTAGTGATAAGCGCTGATATTAAAACAAACAATGGAAAACAAAGCAAGTAAGATAGTGTAGGAAGCAAAGTCGTGCTATTTTCAAGGAATTATTTTCTGTAATCATATTTAATGTGAATATTTCATACTTCCAACAGTTCACACATCCTTGTGTCCTTAGACACACATATCCTTATTGCTACTGTAATTTGTTTGACCTAGTTTTAAGCATTTTGCGATGTTATCTAAATACATACATTAATTAATCCATACATAAATACAGTTATACAAAGATATATACATACCAGGGGTGGAAAATAAGTGCTGGACTATTGCACACAGATATAAAGTACAACTACCCTGGTCAAAAACAACCTGAGTAGGAGCAAAGGTCCTGGTACAAAATCCACTCTAGCAAAGCAAAGCAACTCATTTAAAAATTCACTCAAAATGCTGAACCTTAAGTCAAAGCAAGCCCTCTAACCTTATTACTCACTTAGATATGAATATTCAGTGTGTGTAGGCGTAGGTGCTTTTTTAATAAACTGTATGCTTGGCTGACTTAAA
Source organism: Cheilinus undulatus (assembly GCF_018320785.1). Classification (NCBI taxonomy): domain Eukaryota; kingdom Metazoa; phylum Chordata; class Actinopteri; order Labriformes; family Labridae; genus Cheilinus; species Cheilinus undulatus. Next base: position 34,060,816 of record NC_054870.1, on the reverse strand, counting down.
ACACCTGGATGTATGACTCAAGGATGGCTTAAATTCTTTTTGTGCTTCTTTTGCTCTTGTACAGTTTAGAGATCAGTTTCCTAAAAGGTTGTCTGAAATGTTTGACAGATATGTGACAGATGCCAAACATCCTCATAAGCTGAAGTCACATGCTTTATTTATGCTTAGGCAGAGCTATTATGGAGATATGTTCATATATGAAGAGTAAATATTAAAAACTGCCCTTTTGCAGCAACATTTGATGCGTCTCAGGAGTATCGTTTATTCACCTCCAAACAGTTAAGCATTATATCTTCCATCCTGAGCACGACGCAGACTTCTTCTTCATTGTAAAGCTGATCAGGTCCCCTTTGTCTCCCAGTGGCTTCAAGAACTAACATTTCTCCAGAAAGTGAAAAAGATGAGGAAGGAGGTGAAGGGCAACTAAAAAAAAAAATGGCAACGCTTCCCGACATACTTAAAATGTCGACTTTAGAAACATGAGAAAATGTGATTTTCTAAGGACATGCCTAGGTTATTAGCTTTTCTTTCTGTTGTGATTAACTGTGCTGCTGATGCAGAGAGAAAGTCTGGGAGAATAGAGATTGTTGTTGTTGCAGAAACCTCCTGAAAATAATTGGTGAATATGTGAAGGAGCAGCAGAGAGAGACCCCCAGGCCCTGGAGCCTGGGCTGGACAAACTAGTTATAAGTAGATGGGAGATATGGAATTCATATTTTTTTCAATGTAGTTATTTTATTTTTCATTTTTTATTTCCAGTCAAGAGAATTCTATTTTATTTTTTAGTATAGTAGTAGACTGTAATCCAACCTTTCGGGTGCCAACTGACTTTGAATATCAAAGAAGAAGGATTAAAATCCTTTCACACCATGCCAACAGACTGAACCTTTATTGTGATACGGCCAGTGGGCCAGCATAGCCAGGGAATCATGCTACAGGCATTATACTTTGGGTTGTCCATCTGTCTGGGTCATTCTATTGAACCCGAACTCAAGAACTATTTGAGGTATTTTATTTAAACTGCACATTTTTGAGAGGGGTCTGTTAGCAGGCCGTTAATATTTAAAGGCCCCCCTTGCAGACCGTTAATGTGAGATGCCATTTCTGTCAGAATGGAGATGCATGCTTAACCTTCAAAATGAAATTGGATTAGACTTCCATTTGGGTTAGGGTTAAAGTAAGGGTTAGGATACCAAAAGTTAAAAGATAAAAACCTAAGTGTCAATTTGGCTCAGTGGGTAAAGCAGGCAACCATGTAGGCTATAGTCCTCAACGCACTAGTCTTGGGATTGAGTCCTGGTCTTTGCACATGACTTCCCCTCTTCCCACATTTCCTGTCCTTCTGACTGTCCTTTCAAATAAATGAAAGAAGCCCCGAAAAATAATCTTTAAAAAAGTAAAAAAGTCAGACCTGCAAAAGCTGATTACAAAACATTTGATAAAGCTAAGTAAATAGCTGCCTACAGGAAAAAAGCTCATCCTCCATGAAATCATTCTAATACAGAAAACGTGGCTTACGCGTCTCCATTAGCTGCATAAGCTATGTAGATAATGTAGCTAACGTACTCAAAGCAAAGATAACAAAACAGCTGCGTTATCTACATATCCTTAGCTTGATTAACCTAGGCTATGTTTGCTAAAGCTCACATTGCTAAAGCCACATTGCTTCATGTAGTAATGTTAATTACACAGCAGAGCTTTATTAGCTTAAGCTAAAGCCAACTAAGCTAAAATGAGTCACCATTCTTGTATCTCCTTCTAAAAAAGGTCTATAAATAATTCAATCCCATATTATATGTCTGAGCTTTTCTGTTTAATTCATCAAATGTTTCTTAGTCTGTAATGTTTGCAATGTGGTTATTTCATGACTGTAACTACCAGACTTTGTTTATGAATAAAGTTACATTTCCCCCAAAAAATCAAAGACTGGACATAAATTATACCAGCAAATTATTGCACTTATGTTATAATAGTGACAGCAGGCGCAGTTTTTAATTTTCTTTTTTAACATGCGAAAAATTCAGACTTAAAAAAATAGAGGCCGGTTCAGTTATGGCGGAAGACATTAGCGCCAGTTTTATCAAAACTTGACATTTCTTCGTTAAAAGAACAAAAGCAGCAGTGAGTTGTTTTCTTTTCAAAAACAACAAAAGTCATGTACTGACATGTGTACAGTCACCATGATTCGTGTTATGCAGTTCTGTATGGAGTTTACTCCTTAGGTAGGGGTGCAGCTTGGTAGCGGCTATGTCATGTTTTGCTGCTCCAATTGGCCCATAAAGATGTGACAGACAGAACATTCCTCCAATCACCCTCCAAGTTTTTTTTCAAAGGCTCTGCCCTTCCCCAATCATTGACTATGAATGGTTTACCAGATGAATGTGTGAAACAAATCCATCTGGCATGCCAGGTTAACATAGAGATAGGCTACATCTCTGTAACACATCGAAACACTCTCAAGTCTGCTAAAGGTCTATAATTGTTTAATTGGTGCATTAGTAAAGAGACATTAGGCTAACAAATGCCTTACCAATACATGTATAGAAATAATTTAGTGTTTTTAAAGTGACAGATACATTAACTATGCCTGTAAATGAGTTATGTATTCACTAATGCTTTATTATTGCAGTTATAACTCAATCATATTCACTGCTTTTCTTTTATTGTTCTTTCCCTATCATTTTTTTATTTTGATGAAATTTTATTTAATTCTGGTATTATTTGAAAAAAAATTATGACTTTATTTGATAAGTCATGCTTCAATATGAAAGTGGGGAAGAAAACCACAAACACAGAAAAACATGCATGGTTAATGCACATTAATCTAAATATTTCCTGTGTTGAAACAAAAATGTTTATCAAAATATAACTAAGAGGCATATGTAAGCAGAATGTCTTGTAAAACCTTCACTCATCCATAAAGACACTTGTACAAAAAAATCTCAGGATGTGCATTAGAAAATAATTTTCAAAAAATGAAAATGTTTGCAGTAGATGAGCAGCAAAAGAGCAACATGTATGGAGTCCACCCCTCTCTTTTCTGACTCAATGTGTCCCTCTGCTGGCTACAAGTGGCTCTGCAATGACATCATCTTTTGGCACGATGAGTCAACACAATGAGACCGTCTGATGTAAGAAACTCAACAGACTGTGACTGGTTCATAAACAAAGAGACTGAGACCAAATGGAGTACATTATAGTAAAATGTTTTTATTCAAAAGCGTCCCAAGTAGAATCCTTTATCATATCTTACAAACATCTGGTATACACACAAAAAGGGGACAAAGAGGGCGAGGAGCTTTAAAGAGGAACATACAGGATAACAAATATTTCTTAAAGAGACAAAAAAAAAACCTTGATTGGCAAACTAGAGGACTAACATTAACTCCAACCATCATTCTTCTCAAAGCCCTCATTCATTATTAGAGAAACATTTGCTTCAAACACTGTCACAAATCAAACTTTTGGCTGTATTTAAGGAACCTGCTGTGCTCTTTAAATCGTTCTCTGTAGAGGTGAAATGATTGGACAAGGCAACAGGATGTAAGGTAAACCTGTGCTGTTATTCATCTTAAACATTAAGACTCGTGTTGGCATTTACAGATATTTGATTTATAAGCTTACATGTTTTTCCCACCTTTAGACAATGTTAAAGGAAATTATTACATCATCCTCATTTCTATTCATTTGGAATATGTATAATCTTCAACTTAGTGCAGTTTGTAATTCAATCTTTCTGCTTTCACATTGTGAGTTAAATCTTTCCCTATAGATGAACTTGTGCAATACTTATTCTTTAAACTTTCAGTCATAGTTACACAAAGAAAAAGCCAAACAATAACAATACAAACATATTTCACATTCATGAAAATCAACAGTATCCAAATATATCAACAGCTCTGTGCATCATGCTTCGGCTTGTTCCCCATTAACAGGTTCCATGCTTATTGTTTGCTACTTCAAGAAAGAAGATTATCGTGGCGTTTGCACTTACGGAGGAAATGCAGAGGATATGTTGTCCTCAAACTGTTAGGTAGCAGCTTGATTTAGTACAAGAAAAAAAGCCGCACAAAGTGCGTACAAATTCATGACAAACATGCTCAGAAGCCTCCTTTTACCTTTCTCTGACATTCCCTTTACTCAAAGGAAGTGTCATGATTCCCTCTAGATCTCCTCCCCAGAACACAGAAACAAGACGAGACGGTAATGAGGAAAATGAAGGGGTTGAAATGTGGGGAACAAGAGCGGAGGGGCTTGTTATCTCCTGAGTGAGAGATGCAGCAATGATGCACAAGAGTGTAAGGTCCAGTATAACCCAAGATGTCTTAGCCAATCAGAGGATGTGTCATGTTGGAGAACTAGCAGACACGGTGAGCAACTGGGTTTTGAACATGGCAGGTGTTGGTTAACTACTGACTGGTGGAATTGAAATGTTGAGGACATCAAAAGACGATTAACAGTCCAAATATTCAGTTAGAACAGTATTAACCAGCTACACCCAAAACTGACATCATAAAGCATCAAAAATGTCAAATAAACTGGACTTTTCACTCACTGCACCTAAATTTGGGGAAAACCAATTCTCTGGTAAGGCTGGCTTAGTTGTTTTTACATTCATGGGACAAGACTGTAGACTAAGTACCATCTCGTACCACGGTGTGTTCACAGCCGCGGCACAGAGACACAAGACACATAGTACTTGAACTGTTTTACAATCAAGCTAAGGAAGGCACTGGATTCCTGTTTCACCACGTTAGGTTCTTATGCTCTCAGTTATCCATCTTGAAAAAGGTAAAAATCTAAAAATCTGTTCTTGGACATCATTTGTTTTTGAAAAATAAAGTTTGACATACTTAAAAAAATCTTTTTTTTTGCACCTTTGACTCATTTTAGCAAGGGCGGGTTACAAAAAGTAATTAGCTATAAAACAAAATGAAAAAATGCTTATGGCATTTTGGTTATTAAAGAAGTATTTGATTGACACGGTTTGCACAAAAAAAGTCTTGAAAAAGATGACGACATTAACTATGGGTCTGTGCAGAGAGAAAAAATATGGTGGCCTCTGTGGCCAAAAAGCGATTTAGAGGTTTACTGAAATGCTTTAAAGCTCTGCTGAAAAAGCAGAAACCATCATGTGACCATTTAGGAGGAAAAGACACAAAACAAATATAAATTAGTGCTCTGTGTTGACAAAACTACCAGAGGAAAACAGGACGAAAGAAAACAAAATAATGTATATTTATATATGTACATACATGGAGAAAAGAAAATACTAGGTGGGTCACAGTGCTACCCATGTGGACAGGGATGTGTCTGTTACTCAGGTGAAAGGACAGCGCTACATTTAACAGTGCCATCTTCAATAGACTAAAAACAGCACTTATGGAAGTTCAGAGTCCTCGCCTGCCAACTGACAAGATGAGTGGTCACTGGATGTCCAGTCTGCTGTACTTCACGCCGCGGTTCCACTGCAACGCTCGCCACGATAGCGGCAGCTGATAGTTACGAGGGACCATGCCATTTACGTTCTCCTCAAAGTATTGGAACAGTCTGTACCACCATACCCGTGAGAACGGATTACTCTGTGACGTCTGCTTCAGTGACTGAAACAAAAAACACAAAAACAGTTAGTACAGTTTTAAATCCCTACAATACAGCAAGTTTATGGCACATATATTTTTGTATTGGGTAATTCAGGTCTAATATTTCAGGGTTTCTTTCAAACCAAGCTGCATCAATTATATATGCTTCTACAGTATCAATAAAGCTAACTAACAACTGTCTAATTCAGTATGTCAAATATCACGACTCTCAAACTACTGTATTTACCTCTTTTTAAAAGAAAAATATTTTTCATGTAAATTCATAAGCAGTATTAGGAAAAGTGTTTGCTTATCAGGCAACTGTGAAGTCACCTAGTTTTCCTTTTCAAATATTCATCAGTTCAAACCTTTTCAAGACCCTCTTCATACATTTTAACTCCCTAATGCATCTTCAGTTCCTATTCCGTTACACTACAGACACCGTTTCGTATTGTTTGTGCCGATTGTAGGACAGAAATGTCACAACATAAAAAAAATAAAATGCTGGCAGTATTTCTGATTGCAGTATGCACATTAAGCTTTCTTGAGGCATTTTGAGATTGGAACATAAGGAAAAAGATTTGTTTGATACCACAAGGTTAGCTGAAATTGGAGGGTCTGATGTTTGTTTTTTTTAGTTAAATATCCTACAGTGGCCTTACCACAGTTTTGAAGTAACTTTTTGCAAGTTTTGCCCTTCAATTGAATCTACAAAGTAGAACAGCAAAGGTTTTAAGAAAAATGACAAGGCATTGTTGCCTATTTGAAGCTACTTAAAGGTACAGTGTGTAAAATTGAGCCTAGTAGCATTTAGAAGAACAAATTTGATAAAAATTAAAGATCTAAAATAGTTTTATAGTCATTGGACTTTTATTCCTACACAAAAAGGGTCCCTTCCATGGGCTCTGCCATGTTGGACTTTTGCATTTTGCATGTTTTAAATGTGCTATATGAATAAATTCTGACTTAATTTGCCTTTTTTCAAGTATGTTTATGTTTTTATTAATGTAAATTACCTCTGCGGCCAACCTGCAATGCCTCTGAAGCCCACACTTTGCACTGGTCTAGGTCAACATCCAGCGTGTTCAAACAACACATGCTACATGTGCTTTTAGAGTTGTCCATCCATCCATCATCTATACCACCGGTTCTCAATATGGGATCCTAGACCCCTTAGGGGGGTGCCAAAGATCCCAAGGCTTTGTCAGCTCTGAGGTTGTCAAAATTAGATGAGCGTATATGAACTAAGATCAAGGCAAAACTTTACTTTAATAGCTTACACAAACTTCTTTTGGTTTGATGAACATATATATACACCTATGTTTTTACAGTTTTGCCCATGAAACAATCATAACTAATGTGGATTTTTTTTACAGAATTCAATCAGTTTTTAATTCATGTGGGTCTTGGGGGGACTTGGCTTTTCTTATTTACAAAAAGGCCGGGAACGACTGATCTCTACCACCTATCCCATTCAGGGTTGAAGGGGGCTGCAGTCAATCCCAGCGGGCTGAGAGACTGGGTACGCTCTTGACTGGTCACCAGTCTATCATAAAGCTGACAAACAGACACAAACAACCAGGAACACTCATACTCAACCTGTGGATAATTCAGAGTTAGCTTAACAAGCATGCCTTTGGTCAATGGGAGAAAGCCATTGAAAACCTAAATGTGTAAGGGGAGAACATGCAAACTCCACATAGTAAGCTAGGAACTTTTTGGCTGTAAGGTGGCATTGCTAATCACTGCACCAACTTGCAGCCCCAGTTGTCTATTTAAGCTGTATTTTTGTCTTCAGTGCCAGAATATATGCAGAATGCCTGTAAATCATAAATACATGGTTTAAAAGAATAGTCAGTATGGACTGTTAACAACTAAAAAATGCACTTAAGCTTTCAACTGGCAAGGGTCAAAAATAAAGAATGCCAATATGACTCTTAAGCTTCAACAAGGGACTATGAACACAGGAGTGTTTCCCCCACTGGACCATCCGGATTTAAAAAATCATAATACAACATAAACATTTATTACAGACTAGAGAGTAAACCTAAACTATGTGCCTATCTTATTAATTGAGATTTTAACCATGTCAGATTACTCACTTGCTGGTTGGCCATTGTGTGGTACCACCAAAAGAGACGTGTTGTGATAAAGTATGCAACTACCACATCCACAGTGTAGTGGTCATGGGCCAGAAGGATGCAGAAAATCCCCACAGCGCTCAAACTCCAGCAGATCCAGTGGTACCACCAGAACCGCCTGGGGGAATCTGCAAAGAAAGAACAAGAAAATACACATTAAAAGAGTAAATTAAGGCCAGCTATTCTGCCTTTCGCCACTAGATGTCACCCCTGTTACAGGTGGAAAATCACTGGTGTGCTAATGTGATACAGCAGAGAACTGTTGAGGAGGCTGCTAAAAAAATGTAACTACATCTAGCACTTGACCAGGCAGTTAACGTGCTACAAGTAGTGACTTTTGCTCAGTCATGAACACAGTGGCTTTGCAGATCAAGTAAGTGAGATAATGGAAATGCTTGCAGAGGCACATATAATGTGATTGTGCAACTGTCCTAACACGCTGACACAGACATGTTAACAGACATGTGAGTGGATAGCAAAAATGTTTTCTTTTAGTTTCCTACGCGTCTGTAGTTCCTGACATTATTCACAGACGTCCGTGAAAGCACAGATGTACAACACATTATGAGGAAATGAAATCTGTGGTGTGAACAAATGTGAAAGTGGTGAAGTCGAGCATATGTGGTTATGAGTATAGAAGTGTACACTAGATTAAAGCAGACAGGGCTGTCAAAATGATTCACCGCACATTCATAAATATAAAACAGTCAAAAAGATAGATTAGACTTAAAAGTAAAGCCATCTTATTTATTCATACTAAAACCACTGAGTCAAACTTACACTCCTTGATGAAGAGGTACGTTAGTGTTAGCATGACTGTGTGGCCGCTGTACAGATAATCTCCACACATGGTGTGGGACCCTGTAATGGAGAGGCCCCCACCAGCAATCATCTTCATTATCCTCCTCGCCTGTGCCTCCCAGTTCCCAAGAAGCTGAAAGACAAACAGACATTACATCATCTTTTGATTAAAAATAAAATTACAATGATGATGACAGAGGCTAAAGCTGTTTCCATTAAGCAGGCTGGCTCAGTTTAATTCTGTACAGTACACTATCATTTGTGTTTCCACTTTTAAAAGTTGGGAATGGCTCTAAAGTAACTGATCTGTACCATCCTGCTTGTTTGACATCCTTCTGCAGGGGTATCAAACGTACCTATCTGACCTCAACGAGTGGCGACAGACTCACTGCAGTCCATTGACTGGTTGAAAGGATATCTTAACTTTGCATGTGACAGCAGTAAAAATGGGCAAGGACAGAACGTGCTATGTTTTATACTGAGCTGAACAGCTTTTCTCCCTCATTTACCATAAACATGTTCTTACATGATATGATCTACTATTCAGCAAATAAACCTTGTTGGGTACTGGTAATAAAAATAACAACTTCTTTCATGATGACAAGCTATGAGCTGTAGTGATGACACATTCACAAACAGGGCTGTTCTTAGAGCCAGCTTTTTAATGTGAGTAAAATTTGAAAGCCAGTTTCCTTTTTTCACTTCTGTTGTTGTTTAACAGCCATAACAAAAAAAATTGTATCATCTGAAATTGTATCAGATGACAAGCTTTTTAGGGGTTGAAATACCAGCTGTTATAACTGAGCTGAGCTAAATGGTACAGACTTTAAAAAGAGCCAGAACTTCTATCATTTTGGGCGAGGCTGGACAGACATTGGCTGTGGAAATGCAACCAAGATCAGGGTATACTGAACCAAACCAGACTGCTTTGTGGAAACACACCAAAAGACTCTTAAACATACTTCACTCTAAATAACCTATGAATGGTTTTGAAAATATATATTCTTCATATTCTCAGATTCTGATTTCATTCAAGGCCCAGAGATAGTTGGTATTCTCAGGGTTCCTACACGCTTTCAAAAATCTAATTTAAGACTCTTTAAGACCTGAAGTGAGAAAAATTAATACTACTGTGCATGGTGGTATTCTCAGTACACTAGACCAGGGCTTAATTTTTCATTTAATGAACTGTTTAGAAAATGTCAAATGGTACAGGGCAAATAAATGTTTTGGTCATAAAATCCCAAATTTAATGATTTCAGGTACATGTAATGCATCTATTCTGTAAATACACCATATACTGATATTCATCATAACACATTTTAGCCTGTGTACTGAGCTGATTCTAAACAATTTAACAATTTAGAAGCAGAATAATGCTTTTTGACAGGGAAAACCTCTCAGAGTAAGGGTGGGTGGCAAATTTGCAACCTGGTAGCCCAGATGTTAGAGAACTGGACTAGTGTCCATCCTCTACATTCCTCATTGGTCTCCTGTAACAATGGCCTCAACTTAAAAAAGTGAATTTTAATGTTTTTATCTTTAAAAACTACATTTTTTGACATACATCTTGGTACCAGAGGTGTTTTCAAATATTGCTGACATTTTTTTTATCTTCAGGGCAAAATGCATGAAGAAAAAAACTCTGTCTAAATTGAAAACACTATTTTCCCAACATTATTGCTGTTCTGCACAGTGTCTCGTGATTAAAAATGATGTGAAACTGCCTTTCTACTAGAAATTGATTGCAACATAATTTAACAGGAAGTACAAAAAAAACTGAGAGCTACTGAAAAATGAACTGAAAAAAGGGACTTGCAGCTTTAAAAAAAAGATAACTCTTTTCTACTGAATTTAGCTGCTCAGCGGGTTGGGCAGAAAGCAGTGAAGTATGAAAAATCATAGATGCTCAGCCAACAGCGAGTGAAATAAAAGTGTGCTTATTTTACCTTTGGAGAGCATTTGAAGTGCATCCCAGGAACAGGCAGAGTGGTGATGTACATTGTTATGCACCGGTACAGATACAGTGTGCCCACAATGAAAAAGAACCGCCTGCCTATAATTGACCTGGGAAAAAGAGTAAAAGAATATTTTTATTGTGACCAATTTGGATTCTAACTTGAAAAAAAAAAAAAAACATTTTGGCTGAACAAACTAGGCTGTACCTGTGCTTGAGAAGCAGCCACTGTATGAGCCACAGAGCCACCAGCAGCATGCCGTTAATCTCACAGATGGAAAAGGCCCACTCCACCCGGTTGAACATGTCAAAGAACTTATCAGGCAGAGGGGGGGTGTGCTCCTTTGGCGGTACTCTCTCATGGACCACTGAAATGACAACAGTGGTCGTCACAAAGCACACCACAGCGTAGACAAATGCTATGCCCGTCTTCCCCCACTCTGCAGGGAAAGAGGAGCGCGCAGTCTCCTTTGTAGGGATGGGTATGTGGACCATCTCCATCCTGAAGTCCTTCATTTCCATTGTGCCATTCCTAAGGGGCTTGGTAGTCCCATTTGGTATCCCACCAGCGTGCCCGTTTGCATGCCCATTTTTATGAGCCTCGATGTGATTCTCTATCCGCAGCGTCTCTAATCGCTCCAACAGTTGCTGCCCGCCGTCGGACGACACCAACGAGAGGGGAGGTGTCCGGAAATCTGCCTCTGTGAGCCTGAGCAGAGTGGGACCTCCTGTCTCACGTAGAGCATCTATGTACTCTGGCATCCCCTCTTTGCTCAGCCAGTCAGAGACATCCTCCGCTGACCATAGTGCCACCTTCTTCATGTTGGCCAGTGGGCGATGCAGAGGATGGGGAGGGTCCTCAGACTCACGGGGAAGGTTTGCAAGAATTCCTGCAGTCTATGGGGCAGCAGTGAGTCCTCTCCCGTTTTGGCACATGGTGGTTCTTGCACCCAGAGGGAGCCACGCCTCCTCTTGAAGCAATGCAGGCGACAGTAGGCAGCAGGGTTGATCAGGGCTGACAGATAACCAGGTAAACCATAGAAGCCTCCCTTAGCTTTCCTCACCACATCAGCGCTGGCCCGCACAATACACCCCTGTTGAGAGGAAAAAGTGTCATGAGTCAGAATGCAGGCATGCGTTTATCTACTTCTACAGATCTACTGAGTACTCAGGGACTGGATGTTGAATCAGACTGGAAACTAGCCCAGTACTCATCAAGAAATATAAGAGCAGAATGAGTCACAGGTTGTTACTGAATTACTAAATATGTAGTCAAGATTGATAATAAGATAACAGTCACCATAGTGGAAATGCAAATGCTGAACTTTATAATGCCTCTTCATAAACCAAAGGGGGGCATCACTGGAACTGCATACATGATTAGTACAGTCTGGCAGCGTGTCTAAATGTCTTTCATTGAATGCCAAGACATATAAGAATGAGTATCAACAAAATCTTTGTCAAAATGTTTGTTTACAGAACTAACACAGCAGCACCACATAATGTCAGAACTAAAAAGTACAATAAAGTTAAGTGACAGATTCATGTTCAAGTGTGTGCAATATGTGATTACATTTTCAGAATGTGCAGCCAGCTGAATAGTATTTTTGGCTGATGGGAAGAGGAAGAAAAATTGTATAGCACAGCAGTGATAAATCCGTCAGTTTATGAACAGTCAGGGTCAAACATAAAAATCGTCATTTCCACGGTTTGATAGAAGAGTTAAATTCTGATGACCATGTAATTTAGGTCACTTAAACAATTTGTCACGCAAAATCAGGAAAACATATTAAAAGTGCTTGTCAATTGCGATTGTAGCAGACAAACTCATGTCAAACCAGCCTTTTTAAGTTCATAGTGTATGTTCCTCTGAGTCAGGCTTCAAGCTAGGAGGCGAACTCACACATCTGCTACACATCATGCATTTGTTTACATAGTGCGATGTCAGGGTGGACCCAGGGTGGCCCTGCTTGCATGTGTGTGTGTGTTTTTTTTTATTTTTGGGAATCTGAGGCCGTGTCCTGATCTGCTGCATGTATACAAGGAAAGAGTGAGGACAGGAGGGGAAAAGACTGCAAGCAAGGAGGAAACCATAAATCAGAGTGAAGGTCAGCACTGAGCACAGAGACAGCCCCACCCCTATGAAGAGGGCAATCAGCCAGAAAGTCAGGCCCCAGCACAGCCATCCAAGCCTCAGAGAGCAGGCCAAAGGCTGGTTGGCAGGACAACAAACTGCACATCAGTACCTCATCTCTTCTCCCCTCAGCTGAGCTCAGAGGCCTGCTCATTTAGGCCAGAAAAACAGGGCCAAAAAAATGGGTTACAAGCTAGGTCGTCTACAACTCCAACAAACACCTGGCATCAGATTTAGTCCTGCTAAGGTCTGGAGAACAATTTGACTGTATAACCCCAGGTTTTTAATAAAATACAAACTAAAGAGCAAGTGTTAAAATACTGCAAAGACAACTTAAACCAACCCTACTGAACCTTTGCACTGTTTGAACAGTGTAAAAGAGAGCAGTATTGAGTGGAGTAGAAAAAAAAACACACCTATTGCATCAGAGGGTTAATGGTGTACAATTCAGACACATCAGAGATTAGTTGTCACTGAGTCAGCTTTGTGCTGGGGACCTTTGGTCTATGAATCAGCTTACAGTGAGCTCGCTGATGAAATAATCTCACTCAAGTTAACTGGCAAAGGGAAAAACAAACAAATCCTCAAACTATAAACTGATCTTTGTTTAATTATTAAATCCTGGATATACCGCTGCACTGTATTTAAAAAAATCAGCTGTGTACTGTTTTCACATTTCTGATTTGTAAGTTTTTTGCCAAAGTTGGTTGAAAAAGCATGTCTTTTGGTAGGGTTGAGCATTGGCAAGGACTTCATGATAGGATATGCATTGCGTTACATTGGTCATAGTACGATACGAAACAAAACAGTACAATTAGCTGTGTGCAGTATCACCTGCATATCAGTATCGGCAGATATTAGCTTAAGAATTAAAAATGGATATTGGCAAATTTCTGCAGAAATTTACAGCCGAAATAACAGCCATACATGTTAGCAACATACATCATATATACACACACACACATATATATATGCCTAAAATATCAGGAAAATTGTGTACCATCAGGTATAGGCAGTTCCCTAGGAGGCCTATCGTGAGCCCTGAACATTTTGGAGGAAACATAAAACATCTACCAGACTGTCAACTTCCTAGCTCTTCTTTCAGATTTGATTGACTCAGCTTCTCTTTGCACTAGAGACACTTGATGTTCTTTATAATGAAAAGGTCAAAATATATCTGTGTCGGCTAAGATGAGTTTTGAAATATTAGCACACTGGATATGAGGAATAGTCCCTAGATTCGATAAGATATATGTTGCAAAACAACTTTAAAATCAGAGATTTGACTAGGCTGTAAGTTGCTGTTTAATGACCCCAAACTGTCCATTTGAAAGTTTCAGTTCCAATATTTTACAACATAGGGCTTTCACAACACCAGAAGTTTAAACCTCAATATGAGCAAAAATCACACACTCCTACCAATACTTTGTTTCCACAATGATACCTCTATCCCAAGCAAGCAAAGACTTGATTAAAAAGTACAACGTCAGTAGTACACATAATTTGCATAAGCTGGATGCAATTCATTGGCTGTAACTTTACCTTCCATTTACTCAGAATCTGAATTAACATGAGGTTATGGAAAATCCAGCCCAATGCAAATCTTTTTGTGTGAAAGGTGTGCAAGTGGCCAAAGCTTTCATGTAAACATTTCTGCCAGGACTTAAACAGCCTGAAATTCTGCCAAAAGTGACTTCAGCACAATGTTGTTCCAGTGCAGATGACTACAGAGACAGAGGAAAGGCCAGGAATGCTTCAGCCTTATGCTCAAGATAAAAAGAAAACACTGAAGCAACTGTCCAAACAAAGGATACTGACCTTGAAAGCCTTTTGTTTCCCTTTTACATGCACAGAAAATTCACAGTACCAAAGGAACATAACACCGAAGTGGAGGATTGTTAACTACAGTGCTGAGGTGTGTGCTTACCGAGCAGGGACTTCTATTGTTGTGTGTTTACATACTGCAGGCCGGCATGTACACACAGAACTGACATCACTGAATCGAGGATGTTTGAAGTGCTTAAGGAAGTGAACTTTTTTCTAAACAATGCCGCAAGAAGCACAAGGCGTACACTCTGCATTGCACGAACAAAGGTGATAACAGTGCAGGGGTCTTAGAGTCAAAGAAGCTTTACTGACTGAACTTTGAATCTGCAGGCTGCAGAGGTCACATGTACAGGAGTGACACATCAGCAGAATGCACACATACCACACACTCGACGTAGATTGAACAAGTGAAAATAAACTTTTTTCTGATGCCCATACATCAGGCAGATCAATTCCTTAAAAGTCAGGATGCTGTTCAAAATTTAACAAAATGTCACTATTTGAAAATCACTGAAACCCCATATTTAGACACAATATCAAATGTTGAAACTGGCAAGTTCATTTTTTAAATTCTCCTTGGAAATGATGGACCAGACATCCTGGGGGCCAAAGAGGAGAGAGGCCATCCAGCATGTCAACACCACTCAGCTCAAAAGCCAGCATACATGATGGAACGGGAGTGCATTAGTGCACATGGCATGGGTAACCCGCACATTTGTGGAGGTTCCATTAATGTTGAGCCATATATAGCTACATAAGCTTCCAAGCAGGCAGTGTCATTTTCAGGGAAGGCCCTGCTTATTTTAGCACCAAACCACATTCTGCTACAAATACAAACAGCATGGCTTTAAGAGAGTACAGCCTGCAGTCACAACTTCAAACCCATTAAAATAGCTTGCACTTCAGAAAGATAAAGGGGACCATGAACTGTTGAACAGTTGATAACCTTCATCAAACAAGCAATGTAAAGCATTCCACTTTCATATTTACAGAAACTGCTCTCCTTAGTCTCCGAACACTTATAGTGTTATCAAAAGAACTAGGGATGCACAATATTGGATTTTTGCCAATATCTAGGGCCCTAAGAAATCCTTTTTTATTTTTTTCCAAATTCCATTTTTTCCGTTGTAATTTTTTGGAATACCGTTTTTTAGCCTTTCCACTAATTTTACCATAAAAAAATGTTTCCTGTTTAAGTAAATGCACAAAATGTTCACTAATTAAATAGAAATAACCTTAAATTTTGTGAACAAGGGCCACAGTTGGCCCAGGAGCTGTTGTTTGGATAACCCTGATATAAAATTATCATTACCAGTGTAATCCCTAATAAGAACAGGTGATGCTACAGAGCAGTAATCATGACACTGTCCCATCTTTTTTGAGAGGTGTTTCTGGCATCAAATTTGAAATGTACAGGGCATTTCTCCAAGATAAAAAAATGTATTAGTTCCAACAGTATGTTATGTGATCTGTTTGTGCTATTTTCAGTTATACAACACCACTGGCTGTCACTGAAACTCATCAGCCAATGAGAACGCACCTCCTTAAGGAGCTAGCTCTGATGTGTACTTATCTACTGACCTGTGACATAAATGACATAGTGAAAACATAATATAGTTCGATCATGGAAGAGAAAGAAAACGAAAAAAAAAAATTGCAAACAATTTACCTTGCACAAGTTTTACTTTCAAGTTCTTTTTTTTTTAGTTGGCCGCGGTCTGATGATATTAGTTTAAGTTTATTTGTGGAACTTGTTCAGCTGGTGGAGATAAAACATAATCTAGAGTTTATTTTTACTTATTATAACAATTTGTTTCTTGAAGTAGAAGTGTTTCATAAATGCAATGAGGAGTGGTGTTCTAACCATTGTCGCTACTGGGACTATCTTTGGCACTTGGTTGACTGAATCATAGCAGTAGGGATATTCAGAACACCATCACTTCCTCTTGTGTGGGGTTTACGTAAATATGGGGTTTTCATGTTTTACAAATCATGTCATTTTGTATCTATTTACGTATTGGACTTGCACATATTGTATACTATAGCTCCAAAGACTCTTGTCTGTGTATATCTGCTGAGTGTTCATATATTCAAGCCACTGATTGTCTCAAAATCTATCCTGAACCTTGGTGCGTCACAGCACTGCATCATGGTACTATGGTAGGGCCCTCTGAAATCTGTTTTATTTTTTGCCAAATTCCACAGAATTTTTTTCCAAATTTCATTTTAATTTTTGAAATTCTGTTTTTTAATCTCTCCACTAATCTTACCATAAAAAAGGAGTGTCCTGTTTATGTAAATGAATGAAATGTTCACTAATCAAATAGAAATAACCTTAAATTTAGTGAAAAGGGCCACAGTTGGCCCAGGAGCCATTGTTTGGATAACCCTGATATAAAATAATTATAACCAGTGTAACTGTCAGATATTTCCAACATTTCAAGACACAGTCACGTGTATAATCACATCCTAACTGATGTTTATAATGTAAATGAAGAAATCCTTCTGTTCTCTCAAACACAGAGTGATAGTAACTTAATAAGAAAGTACATCCACAAATGGTTAAAACTGAAGCTGTTCCCTAAATTTTCTTTACTCTCTTAGTCTGTAACAGTCCATTAATAAGATGTTCACATTAAAGGTAAATTGTTAAAAGTAAACATGCTACCTAAACTTTTCTTTACTCTCTCAATATGTAACAGTATATGCAGTTTGATGCTGCAGGGTCCAATGTTAAGGTTTTTGCCTACTTGCCCTTCAGGGCAAGTGCTTCCCAAATCTACTTGCCCCATCTAAATTCCTACTTGCCCTGTCCAGGAGGTACTTCTTCTGGCTGTCAGGTGAATACATTTTGCTCACAACATACTTAGAACTAAAATTCATTGCCTGTCGACTGTGGAAAGCAATACACAACACTTCTTTCTTAAGAAAACTGTTTTTATTTGCTATGTGTCAGCCCACTGAAAATCATATTTAATTTTGTACAGATCAGTGCAATGTGAAAGCTGCACCCGGTTGTTTTCCAAAAAAATTCAAACTCAGGAATTTCTTATTTACAATACTAAAAGGTAATAATCCAAACTCTGAAATATTTTTTTCGTAACTGATGAAACCAACTGTTCTCAGTGGAAAATGAGGTCAGCTAAACACTGACACTAGACAGGTAGCGGGGTCTGCTACATATGCACCAAGTATAAAATGGTGCTTTTCTTCTGTTTTTATTTGGTTTATTCATCAAGACATCGAAGAAATTTTGCACGTGAAAATCAACCAATTTAGATTTTTCTTGTTTGATTAAAAATGTCTTCCCCAAAACTACATAGTGCCCTTTAAAGTGCTATTCTACTGTTCCACCCTGTATCTGTAACAGTTAGACCAGTGGTACTCAACCTTATTCTCCCAAAGAGCCACATTGTCTAAAAAAACTTTAGGGAGAGCTACAATCCAAACCAGGAATGTAAGGTACATAATAGATCAGTTAATCTGTAGTTGAAATGAAATAAAACAATGGAGTGGTGGATAATTATGAGGTTAAATGGGATAAAAATGTCTGTATAGAGTCAGAAGAACCAATATGTCACTGATAATGAGCATATATTTATTTTATTTATCACTGACATCAGGCTAAAACCTTGCATCTCAATTTCTCACGGTTTTAATTTTTTTTTTTATAAATCATATTTATATAATTTTTATCAAGTAAAAACTTTTCATTCCCTGAAAAATGATCATTTTGGAGATACCAGTCTTTGGCCCAACACCAGCATTATGAAAGGTCCACCTGGCCTAAAGATTTTTCAAGATATTAAAATGTGCTGAGTTTGAGCTCTGAGATGCTTTTCAAAGAAAGTGATGAATGATGGTTGGCTATTTGGGTATTTAAATCTCACACTGGGGCATTTACTGGAGTTCTGTGGCTTTATTAACATAAAAGAGACACTTTCTCATTTTTTTCCACTCTTTTTTAATTTTTTAGTAAAAAGGGGAAGGGGTCTCATATTGGTCTCTGCCCTGGGCCTCCAAATGACTAAAACCAGCCCTGCCTCACACCTGCAGCTCTTCAGACACATCGCTTCACCCTGCCTCATTTTGGAGCTTTGGTTTTATATTTCCGCTCTTTTGACAATATTTATGATTATTAGTGCATTAAAGATCAAATAAAACACTCATGTTTTGGACAACTTTCACTAGATATTACGTTATCTCCACGTGTGATCCATGTGTGTTATGCTCGTTGAAGATGCGCATCAGCATAATTGTCAACAGATATGGGTGTGAGAGAGGTTCGGCAGGATGTGACTGGAGAAAAAGTTAAAACGAGGAAATGGAAAGCTTCAGATTAGACATGACAGCACACCTCAATGAATGAGCTTACTGAAGAGACACAGCATCGGCGGTCTAAAAACAGCAAACTGCTCTTACTTCTCTTAAAATCTGTGTTTTCCCAGTATGGGTCCACTCATCATGTTAACGTTCAACACTCACACAGTCTGTTGGTATCATTGTCAGTATAGTAGTTAAGTTCAAAGTGACACCACACCCAGAACCATCAGTGTACAACACTCCCTCCTGAGAGGTGGCTGTAAAAACTTTGTGGTTTGTTCTGTCAAAGACAACAAAGGCTTCAGCTGTGAAATCTTCTTGCTACCGCTACGGACTCAGGCATGTTCTAAAGTACTTTTCCTCTTCATTTTCAATTCACTACATCTGTGATGGTTTTTGTGAAATCTGACTTAGCCCCAAATGTCTGTTTTGTTTAGAGAAAGCAGAGCATCGTGGTTTTGGTGGGGTATCACTTTACGAGATTCTCTCATGGCCTCCTCAGCAGTAGAGATAATAGAGGAGCAGGCTCTACCCAAAAAGCCACAGGGAGTTTTTTTGTACCGTTTAATCCAGTATTTTACATCAGTATTTACCAGCTATCAGTCTTCCTTTTTCCCATCTCTGTCAGCAACCTCTCCTTGGACTAAGAACAATGTCAACTGCTTTTTAGCATGAACGTCCACATATGCATGGAAGCATGACTGATGAGAACCCAGAAAACAAGCTTCACAACACTACTGGAGGTCTACAACGTCACAAGGAAGCTTTAAGTTCTAAATATGCAGAATCAAAACAGGAGCATTACCTGGAATCTATTTGCATCCTTCTTGATATTTTTTCTGTCAGCTTTTCACTCCACTCTTCTGTGAAGCCAGTTTGAACCAGTAGAATCCCATGTTTGGACAACACATCACTATCACTACTGGAGAAATCATGTCAATGGTGCCTTTACTGTGACAGAGAACAAGTCACAGCTCACAATTATTGAGTTGTATTTATTTCAATTATATATCTCCATAAGTCTGGGAAGAATTCACCTCAGATTCGGCAAAGATTAAATAAAATCTCATGTGTGATGAAATCTAAATCTTAAAAAACAAAAGCAGAAAACTAGCCAATAACCTCTTTAGATGAAAAGGCTATACATAAAAAAAAAAACTCCAAAATGTAAGACCTTATAGTCTTGCATTTTAGACTTGTTTTAAAAGCCATAATTTTGGCTGAATTAATTTTTCAACATGTAATACTTTTTAAGACCCTGGAGACACCCTGTGGGATTACATTTTGTTGTAACTCAAGCTTTTATGAGTTTCTTCTGTGATGCTTTTTGATCTTATTTAAAGAGAATATATATTTCTTTACACATCTTTAAATGCAACAGCATAGCCTGAAGGAAAAGTCATAAATAAGAGAAAAACAACCAAAGCCCTCCTAAGGCCTCATGCAGCTGATGCAGCTTTTAAAGACAGAATATAGTTGAAACCTTAGATGAACACGTCCGACCTTTGAAGGATTTCATGTCATCACATCACTTCCTTTTAAGTTTCCTGTCTTTCAGTCTGCTTAACATTTCCTACCGTACAAACGCCTCCACTAAGATAAAGTACTACATGATTGTTCATATTAGAGAGCTGACTTATCCTTTAATTTATTGTGAAGACAATCAATATAAAGTTGTATTATTTCCATACAGTAAAAGTTGTAGCATTACAAGTTTTAGCATAACCTCATTAGCTGTATTAGTTTGAAAAAGTGGGTTAAAACTTTAGGTGGAACTGTATCATACCCACATCAAAATACTAACTGTTCCCTCATGTGCTCAGTCTTTCTCTTCCATGTTTGTTAGGCCAAGAGGAGGGAAAATAGTGAGGCAGTGCATGTGGCATCGCCAGAAAAAAATCCCACCCTAAGAGTGTAGTATGTCAAGCTGACACAAACATAAACACACTGGCCATAGACCTTTAGGCAGCAGAAAGTAGCACTGAATGACTCTTTCACAAAGACCTACATCAACTTGTAATGAGAACACAATCCAGCTTTACAAGCAAACTGCTGCTTCCTCAGTTTCCTCTGTACATTTTATACAGCAGCCCAGGGAAACGACCATGAATACTAATAAGCTGCTTTGCTGTTACTTTCTAAAGAAAGGCCTTTTTAAAAAGGTGAAAAAATGTCTGATGGAAATTGGAGCTACACAATAAAAAGGCACCTGTTCTAAAACCAAAATCCTCCCTTCCTTTCATCGGCTCACTGACCTCGTAGGGCAGGGAAATTGTTTCTCTGACCCATCACCACCTTCTGTCTCTTGGTTTTCCCCTCTTCCTTCTTTCAACCCCCTGTCAGCACCTATTGACTCTGCTTTCTCCTTATCTATCTTTAACCCTGCACATAAGTTTCCAGCAGTTCTTTCCATGGAGTCTTTTAATTTGTTTTTGGCACATATTAAAAAAAGGGTGGGGAAAATGTCAGTGAAAAAAATGGGCTTTGGCAGGAGTAGTGATACATGATGAGATGTTAGCATAGAAACATGCAGCCCAGAGGCACACAGACAGGCATGTAGACATACGTGTCAACCTGAGACATGCTACAGTCAGTCTTGGCGGTCTCACCTTGTCATCTAGAGAATATAAACAAATACAGAATGCACGTTAGGAAAGAACAGGAATTATTGAGCACCAGGGTCCGGAGCCGTCATAGGAAAGGCTTTTCAAAACAACAACATGCCTGTGCTTGAGCTGGGTGCTGAAACAAATGTCAAACTATTCCAGGGTTTTCACCAAGGAATACAACAGCAGAAAATAACATAATCACCCTGGAAAGCTAACCTCATTAGCAGGCAAGAACAAGCAATGGAGAGCCTTGAGGTGTGTTTATGGAAAATATTATTCAGCTAATATTTAAACATAATTATGTACTGCAGAGTGATCCATGGGAGATATTTCAATTGAATTAGAAAGTTGAATAGATTAATTAGCAAGCCATGCAATACAGGGGGAAATATAAACAGCAGGTTAGGTTAGAGTTAGGCTGCAGATTAAAAATAAGAAAAATGGTGCTGATAGTCTGCCGTCTACGAATAAAGTCAGTCCTGTGTAACACAAGCTGTCAAATAAACTAACTGGGTCACCCACTGTTTGTTTTTAGCAAATGTTTGACATGATATGAGATTTGCTGACAATCACCACAGATCATATGCTTCCCTCATGTCAGGTCAGCCACGTAACAGTCAAACAAACATGATATTCCCCTTCAAATAGCTGCTCTAAAAGGAATGCTTTGTTTGCCGCCTCCCTCTATGGGGTCCTATGGGTGTTGTCTACACAGTTTTTGTAAAAGCAGTATCCCTTTACAGGCCTTTTTTATCTTGATAGACAAAGTAACAATGGCTGAACAACACGCTCTCACCTGTATCTCTTTACACCTTGTATACAAACGCCCCACAGGAAGACAGCACAAGGCCAATATTGACACTGCTGAGGCCCACCTGGTTAATGTGACAGATCTGTGGTGAAAAATTAACTATGAGTAGCACAGGTCTTGATTAAACAGTAGTTCAAAGCTGTTGTTACAATGGGTTAATGTACTTCCACCTAGTTTTATGAAGTATGACTTATCCGGCTTGCTCCTGTGGGGTCATAAACACTAAAACCTTGGCTCAAACACTGTAATAAGCTACAAGTTTCTAAGATGCTCAGCGGCAAGCAGTGCAAAGTTTGTCTTAGTTCAACTATTTGGGAGGGTCAGAGAAAATGTTTCAGCAGAGTCTGGCTTCAGTGGACACACAGGGGATGAATAATATGCTTGGAATGTGCAGTATTTTGGAGATTCAAGGATCAACTTACCTACAGATAGTTTTAGTTCGACTTGAAATAATTTTGCCACCATCAACACAGAGGTACAACTGTAGCAATGAGAAACAAAACTGAAAGCCCATATTCAAAGTTTCGGAAAATTTGGCCTGCAAATTATGGCTTATTTTGCTGTAAAGACCATTTCCAAAGACTGTGCTGGCAAGACACATAACAATTTGATTGACATCTGCCTGGCTCTGTGTGCAGCAGGTCTGAGTAAACTCAAGTCTCATGATGCTGAATCAGAGGAGGAAGTGAAAGCCAAACCACTGACAAACACTCATTTGTGACTGAATGTGGAGTTACAAAGCAGTCACTATAAAGATCAAAGTTAGCTATTAACATACACACTAAACATTTGCTGAAATGCACCTATCTGCTCTGAAAGCTATGAGTACAAAGCTTACTAATAGCTAGTAAGTGTCAGTCATTAACTTATTATCCCAGAACTGTTTCTTACCATGGATACTCAAAGCCTGCCGTCGAAATACGCCACTTACAGCCAGCATCAAGCTCCCCTGGCTCAAAATAGATTTCTGCTTCCAATACTGACACCGTATTCAATCAATCCATCACCATTTATTTGTGTAGTGCCAAGTCATTACAGAAATTGTTCCTGGACACTTTACCAAAAGAGCAGATCTACACTGTCCCATAGTCTAAATGATGCTATGTTCGAGTATCAGTTAGCTTAGTTATTCATCCTTTAGATACTGTAGTCCCCTGTGGTTGCTTAACGAGCCAACACGTGTTTGCATGAACGTGGCAGTCTGATATGAGGCAGACGGGCAGACAGCAATGTATGGAGAGAGACAAGGTGAGAACCGTTATAGTCAGGAGTAGAACACAATCCAGCATCAACCTGCATGGACTGTTAAATATTGAGTAAAGAAAATTTAGGTAACAGGTTTACTTCTAACCATTTAACTTTAATGTTACTTTCTTAATAAGTTACTATCACTATGTGTTTGAGAGAACAGAAGGATTTTCCATTTGAGAGTATGATTTTCCTATAAGAGCAAGACAGGGAATGGAAGAAGAAAGAGAAAGGTTAAAGAAGATGAACCAAGACATTGTGTGGGTGACTTTCTATCAATTTGAATCAAATTCATGATAAAAAATCTGAGCAAAACGAAGCCCAAATCAAACCAAATACATTTTTTACTACCAACTAAACTATCATTTTTAGGATTAACACTGCACACATGCTGAGTAATTCATGCAATGCCCAAACATATTTGACCCCCAAAGTCAAGTTTGTTTGTTTTTTTTACTAGTTTAAGTGCACCACCATGCTCAGGCACTGTCCATTTCCTTGACCCTGGCCCCCCTAATGAGTAGGTGGCCTTCAGCACAGGACTGTTGTTCACACACACAAAGACAGGCATGCATGTGTTGCTCAACATTCAGAGATTAGGCTACAACAGCTGATCTACATGAGGAATCACACACACACTGTAATTTAACACAGACACACTCACTGAGACAGGCATACTCACTGACAGCCACACCCACTACTCAAACTCTGCACGAGAGGAGGCAAAATTGCATTTACAAACAAGCACTACTAAACATATGAACCAGGGTTATTACAATGGCTGTTGTACATGTGTAACGATCCCAAAAGGAAAGAGTGCATAATATTCACAGCATCAACTGCATAAAAATGGTTAAAAGTGACAGGAGAAGTTCGTATTTAATCCTAGACATGATGCTTTCTCATACATTAATGGGAGGGATGCTCGACTTTTTCCCTCTTTCTTTCCATCTCTGTCTGGTCAGCTGTTGATAAGCACAGGTGACAGAACAATCTTGATGCAGGGCTGCGGTAATAGATTCTTTTCGTAGTTGAGTACTCTGTCGATTCTTCTGATGATTAATCGAGTACTCTATAAAGAAATTTGCATTTTTTAATCAGTCACTTTGGCTTTTTTTCAAGAGAAGTAGTACTAGAGAAATGAGAAAAGAAGCTGAGTCCCTTAAATGAACTACTTCTATATTAAAAATTGGTACTATTCTTAAAAAATATATATATTTTACAAAGTGCAATGAAGTTCTGATGACAGTTTACATTTCTTTACGTTACAAGGAAAGGAAGGAATAATGACATTAGATTATGCCATATTTGGGGTTTCAGGGATTCTCTCCCAGGAAATTTTGGATGCTAACACTTAATTTCTTCTATTGTAGTTTATTTTTATTTTCCAATTTGCCATTAAAGTAAAGGAACACAATCATTTTAACATCCTCTACTTTATACATGAATGTAATATTTCACATTATAGCAAGAATACAGCTCCATCATTCACACAGTGGTCTGATGATGTCTGAAAGGTGAACCTTTAGATTACAGGAATATGGACGATTTTTCAAAGCGTGTTCATTTTTAATTTTTGCACATTTTTGTTTGTGAGTTCTTCCACCATAAAATAAAAATATGACCTGTTAAGACCATCCACTGACAAGGAGAACACATTTTAAGGGAAGTTGCTTCTGTGAACTGTTGAATCCTGACTATATGATGATGAACTTCGACCTATTTAGTCTCAGTCAATGTCCGTGGCAATAGCGTGTTTCTATTTTATTGGTGTCAATTTATTGTCAATATAAGTCTTATAAAATTATTTGGGATGCTGACACTTTTCGAAAATTACACTGCAATCAAGACGTCAGTGCGCTGAATTTAAATGATTTATAATTAAATGTATGACGTGCGCTCGTGGAAGAAAGAGAGAGAGAGAGAGAGAGAGAGAGAGAGGGAAAGCCCCAAAACAGGACTTGAATCGTGACGCCTGACGGTGTTCTGTGAAACCGTCGGGCCAATAAACCAGAAGTTTATGAAATTCCCTTAAGGCTGCAGACACAAACTAAGCACTGTCTCACTCCAGCGAGTCATGCAGGCAAGATCAACTCGGAGATCTGCGTAGGTTCACCGGTGCCGGCATAGTGTCATATCTGCCAGCCGCTGGCAGTGGCTGCGTAAAAACGCAGGATGTGTGTCTGTAAGCATCACTGCATCAACTTCTCTTCCTTCGTGATTTTCACGCTTCATATCATGCGTGTTGTGTTATAGCAACAGCGAAAACAAGTACATTGTGCCGCACAAATAGCCGTCCGTGTGAAACACAGCTCACCATGCAACACACGGCGTGATGTCCAGGCTACAGTACGGGCGTATATGGATAAAGGACTGATTTAAGCGAAGCCTCGAGGCAGATAATTTTAAAAAACATGCAACACTCTGAACAGCCAGAAGGCTATTGCCGATTCTGGTTTCAAGCAGCTTTAACATTGTTACTCCAGAAAGAATAGTGTAACCTGAAAGCACAGATCAGTTAATAGGAGACTTATCAATAAATTCAGACAACTTTTATTTCTCGACTCCAACTTCTTAACTATCATACTATTGGATACATGGCAACGTTGGTGTTGACTTACAAGCTTTTCTAACCAAATGGACCTAATTATCCCAAAAAGTAAAGTGCATATCCTTCAGTGTCGAATGATTTTTTATCTCATGGAACAATGTGTAGTAGTGACAGATAAATATATCTACCTTGCTGACAAACAAATGCCCATAGCATGAACAAAACAGTCCGTGAAGAACAGTTCAAGGAGGCCATGCCTTACACCGTTACAGCACATCAACCTTTCATTCAAGGAAAATTTTGCTTTAAAAGAAATGTCAAAAAAGTCCTAGAAAACAACCTTACAAGAAAAAAATAGAAAAAACATTAACATGGTGACACAAAGAAGTCAAGGAACAGAAAATATGAGAGAAATGGACTTGACAGTGGAGTTACTGTGAATAGTCAAAGCAAAGCAGGGTCTGTTATTTATTTTCTATCTGTGGATTATCAATCTGTTAGCAATATCAGCTCACAAGCTCTACACGTGTGTTACATAACACCCTCCCACGACTGCCTAGAAATACTGAACTTCACTGACAGATAACCACACTACATTTGTAGATAAGAGATTGAAATGTTCCTGTTGTAAATGAGTGTTAACCACATTATATTTTTTCCTGTGTTAGCTATAAAGTGGCACTTAACTGTGAAAAAAAAACACACCAAAACTTGCACCATCTTGTGTAGCAAGCTAAAATCCATTCAAATGTAGTAGTATCAATTTGAAATCTGATGGCCGACACCTATTAAAGACAGCTTGTGCTTATTAGTCATCCCTTAATAACATGTGACATAGTCTAAACGACTCCCTCATGTCTAGCGCTTTATAAGAGTTTACCAATACATTTGTAGTTTGTATTTATTATGTGATACTATGCAAAGTTTAAGTTAGTTTCTGACATCACTGTCAATGGTGTAAAATACCAGTTGTGCAGCTGTAATCTTCACCCTGATCCCAAATGTTTCCAGCAGGTCACGTTTATCACCATTTGCCATCATACCTCAAACCCTTAACCAATCCCCCTCCTCAGTGTGTGCCATTAGAAGCATTTTAACATACTGCACAAGTGCCTTATTAGGATCGACAAAATATCAGAATTTAAACTTTGATATAATACCAGTTTATATCAAACGGTATCAATATCTGTTTTGATTACATGTAAACACAAGCAGAAATCATCTGATCAAGTATTGGCAAATATCTTGAGTTTATTTTTTTAAGAATATTTTTGGGGCTTTTTTGTCTTAATTTCGACAGGACAGCTGAGGCGAGATAGTAAATATGGGGAGAGAGACTGGGGTTCCAGACCAGGCATCGCCCCATGATCAGTATGTCAAGGACCACAGCCTCTGCACATGGGTGACAGCTTCAACAACTAAGCAAAATCAGTACCTAATATCTTGTTTTAAATGACCAGAAATGGCATGCAATCTGTAGCTCCACTCAAGCGTAGGTAATTTCTTTAAAACTATCAATCATGAAATTGTAAATATTGTGTTGATTCAAAATAGTTGTGTCAAATAGTCTGAAAATGATGGCCTCTTCCTTCTGTATATGTTAAATGAATAGTGCAGCTCTTTGTTTTTTATTTTTCTAATAAAAAAATGTCAGATATGTTTTCTATATATCATTTGTTCAAAAAACTCCAGCCATCTGAACTGAATCAAACCAAAACAAATAGGTGGCCAAAGATTATAAACCAAGGCCAGGAGTGGGTGCCTATTTTCAAAGTGGACATTGTTATCAAATAAATAATTTCATAATAGCCCCCTTAAACAATGAGGTCAGACACATGATAGAATAGTATGATCCCATGTTTCTTCATCATTCAGACCTTAGCAACTTAGCAACTCACACAGAACAATCTAATGTCCAGCCAGTGTTACTTAACAGGGCTGTGTGTATGGCAGAGGGTAAAGATGAGACACACTGTAAAGTGTAGATTGCTCTTGCAGAGGTCTCGAGGGAGCCAAACTGAATGGCACAACAACTACTGTACTGGTAGCTGCTGTCTACTAATGGGGGAACCACCTGTGGTTTTTATGAGTCACTTATCTGGATGTCAGACCTTTACAGCCCCAGAGGAACCAACACCACTTGGCAAGCCTCAGTTCAAGTGTGTGGCTGCAGGCACATCAGAAAAGATATCTTAGATAACACACAGGGGATTTTTTGTCAACAGGGAGTAATTAGTATGCAGCACTACTTTCAGCCCTTTTTTCCATTGATCCTCCATGTGAGCTGCCAAAGACTGTGTCAACAAGACCGACAGCCCAACATACAAGGTGCAAACAAATACATACAGTTTGACATTGTGGTTTTATGGTTAACACAAGAAGACTTTTTTTCCTCAATTTGCTGTTGGGTGGCTCTGAACCGTAGCCTTCTATTTTCACACATCACAGAAATTCAGTTGTTTTCTGTATTGAAATCCCCTTGATGATTGATTGTCCTAACTGCATGTGAGGCAAGAAACAGCAACAAAATGATATGATTACATTATTACTACTATAGTAGTAGCCTGACAGCCATGAGTGATGCAGCACAATGTTTCCTACCATTGCCCCATTCCTATTTTCTCTGTCCCTTGTGTTGACACGAACACTGAAGGAGGAAAGAAAGAGATGACAAGGAACCAAGAGAGTTATACAGGAACATTTTCTTGATTGTTGTTCACTTTCTTTTCTCAACAGAGCTCATAGGTTTGTTTTATTAAGTGGAGATAGTTGTGCGTAGAGTATAATGTGCGCACATGGAAGGGGGGGAAAGAGAGAGAGAGAGAGAGAGAAAGAGAAAGCACCAAAACAGGACTTAAATCATGAAGCCTGACTGTCTTCTGTGAAACCGTCAAGTCAATCAGAGAAGTTTATGAAATTCCCTAAAGTCTGCAGACACAAACTGAGCGCTGTCTCACACCAGCGAGTCATGCAGGCAGCGTGTAAACTCAAAGATCAGCGTAGGTTCACCAGCGTAGTAGGCGTAGTGCCATATCTGCCAGTGGATGCATAAAAACGCAGGACGCATGCCTGTCAACATCAATGTATTTGTAATTTTCACGCCTCACATTATGCATGTGACGTTATAGTAACAGCGAAAACAAGTGCACCGTGCCACACAAACAGCCATCCGTGCGAAACACAGCACGCCGTGCAACTCATGGTGAAATGTCCAGGCTTATAGCATGGACGTACAGTGCTTAACAAATTTATTAGACCATCTGTCATATTTTTCTCAGAGACCATCCAGCATCATGAAGTGCTTTAATGTGGACTCTTTCATTTTCAGTGAGCTCTCCACGTTTTACGATTTTGAACAGGAATGAGGAATTTCAAACTGAATTCACATTTTCATACCCAAATTTGGGCCGGCTCACTTGGCTTTTCTGAGAGGTCAGAAATTCATCAAGCATAACATTCAACCACTAAAACTAATTTTCCTGTTCATGAATGCAAGTAAATAACTATAATTTGACATATTAATCAAGAAATAATAATATGCTTTACTATTTTTTCAGGTTTTTTTGTAAATCAGTATTTTTTTAATCAGTAAAATTCATGAATAACAATAATAATGCTATTTTACCATTAAAAATGTCATTTTGCGGGGTGCATCGGTAGTCAAGTGGTTAGGGTGCGCACCATGTACGCAGGCGGCCCGGGTTCAAATCCAGCCTGTGGCACCATTTCCTGCATGTCTCTCCCCGCTCTCTTCCTTGTTTCCGAATCTATCCACTGTCCTCCTATCTCTGATAAAGGCATGAAACAGCCCAAAAATAAATCTTAAAAAAAAAAAAAAAAAAAATATATATATATATATATATATATATATATATATATATAGGTTATAGAGCTTCTACATATTGGTGTATTAACCATTGCAGAAACATAAAAAAATGATTTTGGTAATTACCAATGCCGTTGATTTAGGGCAACTGTGGCATAAACCTTACTTTGGGTGGTGGTCTAATAAATTTGTTAAGCACTGTGTACATGACTGATTTAAGCAAAGCCTCGAGGCAGATAATTTGCCTCCGGGAATTTTTTTTTTATCAAATCACTCAGATAATTTGAGGAACTGTTTCAGCCCTAAATAATACACTGTGATCTGAGATGTTATGTTCTGACTTTTGTCAATACAGAATAGGGCTGCAATGATTCGTCAACATAATCGTTTGTGTTAACTATAAAAATTTGTTGATGCGGGAATTCAAGTGTCGACGCATCATATTATTGTTTTTTATATTGGTAAAATCTAGTACCGGCCGGTAAGGACTCATCTGTACTTGCAGTTCACTACAGGAAGTGGTGGGGGCAGTATTGCACCCACTGTTTACATTATTCACAGAAACTGAGAAGAAGAAGTTAAGCATGACGGAAAGTACAGGGAACACACCAAAAAGCCAACCCATAGCTTCTAAAGTTTGGGAACATTTTACAGAAAACAAATTGGCGAAACAAGTCAACTGCAAACTGTGTCAAGTCAAACTCTCGTACCATGGCAGCACTACAGCAAGGCACGAACACCTGAAAACGTAAACACACTGTAGCTGCCGCGTCTTCAAATACCGCAAGTGGGCAAGTTTGCAAGTTGCATGAATATCTTTTAGATCTTTTGCATTTAGTTACTGAGCCCTTTGTGCTTCAGGCACGAGGATTAATTCCAGTAGCCTACTTATAACATTGGTGCCGTACGTTAATCAGTCGGAAAACCATCTTTGATATTTGTTAGGGTAACATTTTTTTCAGTAACGCTATTTAGTGTGCAATTTACTTTAGTTATCAGTTCAATACTTTTATATTAGAGGAAAAACAAATTTTGACGATGTAGCAACTTGACATTTCATGTCAATTTGCTAAACCATTAAGTTTTCACAGGTGTGTATGCATAAGAAGGCAAGGTAAAATGGGGATCCAAAATAGTATGCCAAATAGCCACAATTAGTCGACCAATCGTAAAAATAATCGCCAGATTAGTCGACATAAAAAAATAATCATTTGTTGCAGCCCTAATACAGAAAGCTATGCAAAGGTGTCAAAGGTTCATCAATATACAGCACTTAAATCTCTCTACATTCAAAATAAATGCGTTGGATGTGATAAACCTATCACAAAAGTAAGGAAATTGCTTTTTGGTCCATTATTTCTTTGTTGTAACAATGTTTCTTGGCAATAATTCTTTTACTGTTTGAAAGCCTGTTTATTTCCCTTTTAAATGATGACACATTTGTAAAGAACACGGATGAGCATGTGGGTTGCGCTGGTGGAACATTTGCAAATCTTCCTTGCCCATGCCAAACAGCTTATTTTGCTGTTGCTATTGATTCTTGTTTTGAGCTTGTCAGCACCTGTAAGCGTCGGTCCTGCTACAGTGCTCAGTAGATGTCTGCTCCAAGATTCAGCATGCCACCTTTGACTGATCTGGATAGGGCCCGAGTGATACGCCAACTTCAAGCTGGTGTTCTGCAAAACCAAGCTGGAGCATTATTTGGAGGGAGTCCTAGTACCATCTCCAAACTAAAGGCCAATTCCCATATAACAGGGGATGTCAGAGACAAGCCACAAAGTGGGTGTCCCAAGAAAAGGTCCACAATCTGGGACTGAACACTATCCTCCATTATGACAACACTCGCCCCCACAGAGCAGGGTTTTATCAGAAACTATCTCCAGAATTTGGGAGTGGACAGGATGGAATGGCCTGCCAGCAGTCCTGACCTTAATCCAACTGAACACTTGTGGGATCAGCTTGGAAATGCTGTCCGTGCCAAAGTGACCAACAAAATCACATTGGCTAGCTTGCCAAAAATGCTGGTTGAAGAATGGGCTGCCATGCCTGAGGCTCCTGTTTGTTTGTTTAATGAAGAAATTGTTAAATTGCCAATATGTCTTGTTTCTTCAGACTTCAATCATCCAATCCACCAAATGCCAAACAAGAGTCAATGGCAGAATAAGCTGTTTGGCATTGGCAGAGAAGATTTGGCAAATTTTTCATGGGCGCATCCACATACTCAGCTCTGCTGCTCATTCCATAAATGCATGTTTCTTACAAATGTGGCACCAAAAGGAAAGGAAAAAACATGCTTCCCAACAGTATAAGATTCATTGCCAAGAAGCATTGTTACAACAAAAAATAATCCAACAAAAACAGATGTCCTTACTTTCTGTGCTATTTTTATTTTCTACAAGTGGAAAACTGAATTTCACAGGACAGAGGAATAAAAATTTAACGGATACAGTATGGACAGTAAGCATGTGCTGCAATGTCAGACACAGTGTGACTTTCTAATGGCCCATGACATGACATTTCTGAGACCCATATATGTCAGATTTCCCAAGCATATCAAAGCAAGGATCCGTCTGCTTTGTATTATTTCAAAAGTCCTTGTACTGAAAAAGCCAAAGACAGAACTTCAAAATGACACATTGACATTAATAGTTTTTTTCAAGAGTCTGATAGTGTAACCATAAAGCTTCATGCTGCACTCAATGTTTCCAGCTGTTTCACTTTTTAGACACACTTTTAAAGGCTTAACATACTGTTGAATCCTTTTACTATTAAGTTTCAACCAGGATTTAAAAAGTTAGACAACTGGAGCCAGGACGACATGCAAAACCACAGGTAAAGTAATACTGTGTGTCATCTTAAACCTTCACATACATGCAGATTATTTCCATGTTAATTGGAACTGGGGTGTTATTGATAAGAATATCAACAGACACAAGCTTCCTGACATGTGACTTCTTAAATGGTAAATGTTTCAAAATAAAGACAGGGCAAACAGTAACAGTGGGGCCTATTGTATTGGGCTACTCTTAGTAAATATTAAGAGGCTAAGGGGGAAATTGGTACAGGGAAGTTCAAGACTGAGGTTGTAGAAGAAAAGATAAGGAATATTCTCTGAGTGCTCAAAAAAAATCAGCAAAAAAAAAAATATATAACTAACGTTTTGGATATTTTAATGTTTCTAACACATGTATGACTCTATAAACCCATGTATTCTGAGTTACTAATCAATTATGACTTCCCTCTACCATTTACACAATCCTTGTGTTTTCTAACCTTCACTTCCCCATGTACAACAAAATCTTTAAGACCGCAACTACATTTTTCTCATCAAAATAGTCACTCTAACATACATTTAGATGTACAGATAGATGAATAGTGAGCCGTAAAGCAACCCTTTGTGTGGGTTATTAAGTATAAGCATGTTAACACCTTGAACATGCATGATTAGGTTTAAATCTCTGCATGTTTTTCTTTCAAGGACAGCTGTAAAAATATTCAAACTAGTAAGACCAAAGTAATACAACCGCAACTCCAACTAATAGAGCATGATTTTGCATGTAAATAGGGCAAAATCTGAGAAAACAGGGCATGAGCAGGTGTACAGTGAGTAAGCTACTTGGGCCTAATCTTAAATCCCCCTTAACCTTACCTCATATTCTTTAGAGCTCTTGTCTGCGCCAGGGTTTAGTCACATTCAGAACAACAGAGCTTTGACAGGGTGACTGAAACCCTTTTCCAAGAAAAGGGACACCACTCATATTTTGGAGGGCTAGATGACCACTACGCCTGGATCTCTTTAAAGAAACGAGACACCCTACCCTATGCAATTCAAGAGGGAGGAATGGTATAGGACTGGGGCGGGGGGGGGTGCGAGCCCATGTGTGCCATTAAATGCAAGAACACCAAACACCCTCAGAAACCTGATAAGACGTGAAGAATGCAGGAGAAAGGAAGATTTTCATTGAACAAGTCAGGACGATGGTTACTCAGCTAAGGTGTGATTAGGAAAGACAATAGAACAAAAGTAACAACAAAGACGGCCTACTGAGGGGCAGCTTGAACCACTTAAAATTCCTCTCATTAACTCCACTCCCCACCCTTGTCCACATGCATTTGTCAAAACATTTGTCGTTTCCCTCCATCAACTGGTTTAATATAAACCCTTATATACACATGCTTTCTAACCGTCGGGCTGTGCCAAGTTTATTCAAAAGGCATAGTAGCCTTTTCATTTATTCATATGCAGCCTTCCCAAGAAAGATGACATTAGACTGCTTAAACACTGCCTTCCTGTCCCACATGGATGATTAAAGTTTCATCTGTTATTGTGACATTATTTTTTTTCAGCAAAGTACAAATAGGCTACACTTAAGTGCTACTAGCCTAGATTTGACCGAAAAAAAGGCAGGACAGGCCACAGGAAACTGGGACATCATGTGAGTGGCAGTTAAACTTCATGTGTTTCTAATTATGGCACTAACAAGATTAAAGTCATTACATATTGTAGCTCTGGAGGCACAAGCTATGATTGAAATCAAATGATCAATGGCGTGTGGCTGGCTAGTTTACTGTACTACCACAGGCTAGCACAACAAACAGACCTAGGCCATCAGGTAATAAGGTAATAGCATTAAACACTGCTGCAGCAGAGGATCAAAGACACAAAGAGAAGCAGATTAACACTTTTGCAAATGTGTAATTGTTTGATGCATTTCATATGTAAATTGTATGTCAGTTTTAAGTACTTCAGGCAGTTAGTTTCATGCTGCTCAGTCTGAAAAACAAAGAAATTATGATTTAACATAAATGTAATTTTTTCTGGGATCTGGAAACTAAATCTAACCAATAGAAAGGTATAAACTGAGAAACCTTTCATGCTGATTTTATCAGGTTTTGGCAAGAAAAGTAATTTTTTTATGCAGATGATGCAAACTTTGATGTTGCAGTAGCGTTGGGCAGTGTCTAGTCCCAAAATGCAGAGGAAAAAAGGGGACAGTTCCATACACTGTTCAACTCCCAATGGGTGTTTTACTTGAACAGGTCATCTTTTAGATCTACAAAATTTTCCTAAAGCCTGAGGGTGATCTTGCACATGAAAACACTGCCCTGTTTCAATAAAACCACCCACAGCCACTGTGTGCATACATAAACACAACTCACATTATTCAGTCACTACATTTATTCTTTTATGTCTCCATCTGGTCTGAACTGTTTCTATCTCTCTCTCTAAGTTTACATAAAAATCCTATCAGTTGCCCTCATCCAGTAAAGATACACTTATCATAATTTCCCAGTGCTCCTTGTTCTTTTCTGTCAAACATATAAGTGCAAATACAACTAAGTGAGATGGAAATGTCAGTAAAATAAGGCATGCTCTTTTAGAAGTTCTGAATGAGTCATCTCCAGTAAAGCCAAGCTGATTTCATTCATGAAAATGTCATGAACCAATCTGCAGCCAATTGAAGTAACTCTTCCACTGCCCCAAGCAGTGTTCCATCCAAAATAACAAACCCATTTAAATTCTTTTTAGTATGGATAAAGCATAATTATGAACTTTATCAAACCAATTCAGTGTGGAATTTGACTTACTATACAAGACTTACAAAATGGAACAGAGGAAGCTGATGCTCCTATTATCCAGTACGTTTGGATTTCAGCTTGGACCTACAGAAAACTCATTGTTTCCACTTGTTGATACTCTGACATGCTTTGCTTAAGCAATGAGGCTTGCTCTGCAACTGGGCTGCATGTGGTGCCAACAAAAACCCCATTGACTCACTTTAACATTTTGCCCCCTTTGACTCTCCCAACAGTCACACTGTTTATGTCTGTGAAAAGTTGCTTTCTCACCAGTTCCTCTGCACAGGCAGCTCCCTGTTTGTTTCAATCACTGTCACTCTTGACTCATCTGTCAGTTATATTGAGGGCTTTGTGGGTGCAGGATTAGCAGCAGGATGGGTAAATTAACTTTTTTAAATGTTCATCTATGAGTCACTGATCGGTAAATAAGAATTAACCAGACAATCAACAGAAAACCTGCTTGTATGTTTAAAATATACCAGTAAAAGCTTTTTATTTTGGTGACCCTTGTTGCTTAGCTGTCAGCAGCTCCTGCTAACAAGACAGACGTGTCTGTTTTTTTTTCCAACGACACAACTGTTCAAACACATCCGTAATCAAGTTTGTCCCCTCTTTTCCCAAAAGGGAAAGAGACGTGTCTGCGGAAAAGCAGGCTAAAACGAGTCAGCCGTTCCGCCCTTTTCTTCAGTGAATAAACGAGGAAATTAGACACAAAATGTGACCCTGCTAAGAGACACAGGATATAAACAAATGCTTGACTACACGGTAACAGCTTTCGGTTAATGTTTACAGAGAAGGAGAGAGATCAGATGAGGATTCTGCTCTTCGCTGCCAATGCAACGTTACTGCACACACCTGGGAAATAGCGTTACACTAAAACCATGGCTGACACAGGTGGTTTAACGTGCTAATAGCAGTTCTTTCATTCACAACAAGGCCTTGACAGTCACTGTAAAGTGTGGCTTAAGAGCTTATAGTCTGACCACCTAAAAATAGATAGCAAGCTGGCGTCTTCAGTATTTTAGCTAGCTAGCCCGCTAGCTAAAAGACAGCCTAAACTGGGCTGGGGTCGTGTATTCTTAGCGCGAATTGGTGAATCCGTTAGCAGCATGGTAGGGAGAAACAAGCCTTTAAAACGTTCTTTGTTTCAATCACCTGTATATTATCATGATTAACATACTTGTTCGGTTAGAAATGAGACAGCGCGAACAGAGTGTAGCTTCCCTGCCAATCACGTTGGATCAGGATTAACGATAACGGTGGGTGTTTTGTCGTCAACTGATAAAATGTTTCAACACAAGGCCAGTGGGTAGCATTCGTAAGCAAATGTTACGGTTGGCTGTAGTTATAACGAGAAGAAGTAGCGCATATGAAAGGGGAGATAACTGAACGTTATGTTACAATAAAACAGAGTTTGAGCTAACGTTACAGCAAAACCAACATATACCTTTCACCAGACTTAATGTTTAAAAAAGAGCCCAAACAAAGGGCTGAAACGGGCCTGTAGCTTTATCTGCTTTCGATATAAGGAAACAAAGAGTGTCGTCTGTATTTAGTATTTACCTTGCCGTCGAAATGTTGAAGGACTTCTCTTCTATTTGTAGCGGTTATCACCGCAATGTGGCAAGAATCCCTCTGTGAGTCTGTCCGGTGTTTTCACGGGTAGGCGGTTTGTGACTGGAGAAGCGGGGAGTTCCCTTCATACCGTCACCCGTGGTGCCTTCAGGGACAATTAGGAAAATTTGTGGGATATTTCACATCCCAAAATGACAAGGTAACTAAAAGATGTATGAAGGCCTGGAACAACCTTCATGTTAAATAATTTTGTATACACACTCCCAAATTTCATCGGTGCAAGATGCCGCCTCTCGTAGCTAGTTAAATTATACGACAGTTTGCTGAAAAATGCGTTATGGTATGCAGTACACTGATGTCGGAGCATAGGACAGGCAAATGAATGCAGCAGCTGTGACAACTACGCAGAAAATGCAGCGTTGGAGTAGCACGAGCCAACCCCTCATATGAGGCCACCTATTGGTGAGGGTTTGAAAAAATATGGAAAATATGGCTATTAAAATAATGACATCACACCGAAAGTGAGACACATTGAAATGAGTGTCCAGCAAATTAAACTATATCATTGAACTTCTAAAAATAAAGAACAAGCAACAAAGTAAACGGCAGGCACTGGAAATCCATCTCAAAATATTTAAAGCAAAATTCATAAATCGGATAAAAGTCATTGTTATAGTCGGTATTCAAAGCAATAATTTATTTTTAAAAATGCAAGAAATGTTTAATAGAAGCCTTTCTTTATATTTACATTGTGACGGGGGCAGTTCTTGTATTTATTCTATCCTCATGTTGTGACAAAGTGGGGGTGGTAGTCATGAAAAAGGGTCTTTAAATGTATATTTGAGTTACTTTGATACCATTGGTCAGTTCACACCTTGAAGATGGGCTGATTGAGATGGCATATTTGAAAAACACCACTTGTACTAACACTTCTATTTAGGCTTTAAGAACATTCACTGTCCTTACATGTACACTGTCATCTTTATCTGTAAACTGATAATTGGCTCAATCATGCATCAGCAATTGATCTGTTTTATTCATCTCTAGGCTGTTATCTGATTAATCTAAAATAGTCTGCTTAAGTCCTGCAGAGGTCTCCAAAGCACAGAAAACCTAAAACCATCTCCAACCCCCCTCCATTTCTTTGATACTTTGCTGTTTTGACCCTGCGTGGGTAGAAAACCACACAACAGAGTTGTTGTTTTTAACCAAGATAGTTAGGAGGCAAAGATAGCAACAGCACTGGATCAAAACAGCACATTGCTTAAGTTAACTAAGTGTTGTTATTGCTATATTAACCCACATTGGATGGTTTTTACCAAGTCATACTTGGTGCATAACATAAACACTATTTTTGGTACAAAAAAGTTACAGCCAATTATAATGGTCATACTTGAATAAATAAAGTGCCTATGAAAAATATTCACTACCCCTTGGATATTTAACCCTTTAACTGATTTTATAAATCAACCATGATCGTGACTTTCTTTCACAAAAAGACTTTTAAAAAATCAAAATTAAAAAGCTTATAATGTCAAAATGGATCAGATTCCTATAAAGTTATGTCAATTACACAAAAACATATAATGTAGGGTGGTTACATAGATATTCACCCACTTTGAAGTGACTGACCTAATTCATGCGAGGTCCCACCAATTTGTGCTGGTGGTCTCACAATTGGTGGGATGAGGATCACCTGAGTGCAGTGAATGTGTCTCAAGTAAGGTTATAATAGTTTTGGATTTTTCATTAGTTTCTTTTTTTATTTTGTTTTCACTTTCTTTGTTTGATTTCAGTTTAGTTTTTGTTAGTTCTGACTGCTGGTTTGTTAGTTTAGTTTAGTTTTTATTTTGCAAAAATGCTTTGTTTTAGTTTAGTTTTTATTAGTTTTAGTGTTAGTTTTAGGTTTTTACGGATAGATGTCGGCGATGAGTGAGAGTCATACATTTTAAAAAACAGGCTACTCTTCGCCTTTTTATCATTGATGTTTGAATACAACTCCAGACATAAAACTACCACTGTGTGAAGTCTTAACCAATCAGATCAGGCAATTTTACACTCCCCAGACTTGGCTGTCGGTGCCAATCAGTCAGGTTGTGTGAAAGACTAGAACTAAGGATATTTTGTCTCCATTTTTATTTTATTTTAGTCACTTTTGTAAGCACACTATACAGTTTTAGTTAGCTTTCATTTTTTTTGTAAAGCTTAGTATTTATTTAGTTTCAGTTAACTAAAATAATTTTTGAATTTCAGTTTTAGTTATTTAGTTATTTTTAGTTAACTTTAACAACCTTGGTTTCAAGTGATTGTAGTAGAGAGAGACACCTGCGTCCAGTCATTGGTTAATTAATATTCCTGGCTGCCATTACACCTTGACAACAAAAGAACACTCCAAACAACTCAGAGAAAAGGTTTTTGAAAGGTGCAAGTCAGGGGATAGATACAAAAAAATATCCCCTGGAGTTTAGTGAAACCCATTATTAATAAATGGAAGGAATATAGCACTTGTGTAAATCTGCCTACATCAGGCCGTGCAAGAAGGAGACGAGTACAATAAATCACTACCAGAGTTCACCCAAAAGGCATTTGGGAGTCTCCATGGTCAAGTGGAGGAAAGTTCTTTGGTCTGATGAAACTAAAATGGTATTTAGTGGCCATCAGACAAGATGCTATGTTTGGTAGACACCAAATATCCCACATCATCATAAGCAAACATCCCCATTGTGAAGCATGCAGGTGGCAGCATCATGCTGTGGGGATATTTCTAAGCAACCAGTTCTGGAAGGCTTATTAAGGTAGAAGGTAAAAAGAATGCAGCAAAATAGAGGAAAATCCTCTAGGACAATCTTATTCAGTCTGAAAGAGGACTAGGGCAAATGAATACAATTTTAAGTCAATATTCAAATGCAACTGTTTTATTTTTAATCCTTCTTTAATTCATTTACATAAAAGATGAAAGTTTTCTTTGAGTCTTGTGTAGTAATTCACGATGGTGATCTTAAAATCTCCTATTTGACAACAA
This sequence comes from Cheilinus undulatus, assembly GCF_018320785.1. Taxonomy (NCBI): domain Eukaryota; kingdom Metazoa; phylum Chordata; class Actinopteri; order Labriformes; family Labridae; genus Cheilinus; species Cheilinus undulatus. The sequence goes on along the minus strand of NC_054870.1, from coordinate 34,020,829 downwards.
AATTCATCCTGATATGCAAGCACCACACAAGATTGTCTCAGTAATTTCTCATTTTATAAGCAATATTCTTAATAAGGTTAAATAAACCATTTAGACATTTTTAATGTCTCAGTATTTTTACCCATGCCGATGAAATCAGCAGGGGGTTATGTAAAGGGTTCTGTATCTTTGTTCGTGTCTTTGTTTGTTTGTTTGTATGTGTACAAGATAACTCGAGAACGGAAAGTCAGATCTTCACCAAACTTTCAGAGAATATTGAGATAGTGACAGGGAAGAATCGTTTAGATTTTGGTGATGATCCGTGCACCCACTCAGTTTTTCTCACACTTTGAATTTTGAACACCATAGTAATCAATGGGAGCGTGAGTTCCTGCACTGCTTAGGCGTGGGTCTGCCGCCTCAGACAGCCATTCTAGTATTCTATTCTATTTGATGCAAGTTTAAGTCTGTTGACTGATTAATTTAGTCACTTTTGATTCAATAGTGACTGTAATTACTAAGAAAAAATAAATAAAAACACTTTTCATTGCAGGCTTCTCAAGGGCCCTTCCCGACTGTGGGCCCAGAAAATCAGTATCCTTTTCCCCCCTGTGCTACACCCGTGTCTTCCTGTCTCCAAAAGGGCGATACAAAGAGTAAAACTATAAAGCAACAGTAATAGTATTCAAACTGAAACCTGAAAAAACATCAGTGTTCTGCATAAGGACATAAATGCTGAAATACATATTTTATGGGTGTACAAAGCCACCTGGATGATTACATTTGCCAGCAGGACAGACTCAGCTTATTTCCTATTAACTTTCACATGTAGATCATAAAACTGGTAACACCAACACTGCAGGATGTTAAAACATAGTCACACCCAAGTCTTTATTAAAACAATGAACCAATACTGGAAGGAAATAAGTCATAGTTTGTAGGATAACTTGTTAATCTCTGGAGACATCTGTAAATAGTTGCATTTTCCATTCTTCATTCAAACTTACTTAAGAAGTAATCCAGTGGTTTTTGTGTAAGCGCACAATGTGTTTACTTTATTGTGCTGCTGTGAGGTAATGTGGGTAAACAAGGTGTAATGGACTTTGCTCTCTCCTATTTTTGATCCCATCACATGGATGGTATGTGTTTGGGGGAAGTTTAAAGATATCCGGTTTTGGATGCTCCTCTTCCATTATGCAGACTTTTCTTTGGAAATCCATCTTTCATTTTCTTATCTTCTCGTGCTTTTTCTGCAATTATGCCAATCCAGAGGACATTCCAAACATACCAGCAATCGCCAAATATTTCAACACGAAAGGAAGGTATGAGGAGGTCAATCCACACCTAATAGAGGACATTCTGGCTGTTAACAGGTCTATTTTACAGCCTCCATCCTCACAATGTCAAGAAATTCATCTGACCGCAATAATAAGACACGGGACGAGGTACCCCACGACCAAAGTCGTCAAGGAGATGCAGGAGCTCTATGATGTGGTGCTGCATAATGCCTCAGGTAAGGAGAGCTGGCTGCGTGAGATCCAGACCCAGTGGACGATGTGGTACACTGAAGACATGGACGGCAGACTAGTTCAGAAGGGAGTGAACGATCTCAAGCACCTGGCTGTCAGACTGTCAAAGCGTTTCCCATCACTGATCTCAGAGGAGAAACTCCGAGGTGGACTCATCAATTTCATAACCAGCTCAAAGCACAGGTGTGTCAACAGCACACTGTCCTTCAAGGCAGGACTGACAGAGCTGTGGGCCATCAAAGGTATGACAACACTGATGATCAGTATACCATTTTCATGTTCCACTTTCATGCCTTTTTCTTTGTGTCCCTTATTCCTTCTCAGATAAGGAGTTTGAGCATTCAGTGGATGATTCCCTCATGAGGTTCTTTGATTTTTGCCCAAGATTTGTGGAGGAGGTTGATAAAAACCTTTCAGCTGTGGCAGAGGTGGAAAGGTTTAAGCAGGGGCCAGAGATGAGGAGGGTCCAGGAGAAGATCGCAGACCGTCTTGGAGTATCTTACAGTCTGATCACACATGGTATGCAGAAACATTTTTACGCTGTTCGGCAAATCATTTGCATGAATTCTACATTTTTATCCTTCATGAAAGGTCAAATGGATCCTCTCATTGGTCCAAAGCACTGATTCTTAAAGATGATTTGTGTCCAAGCTCATTTTCAGACCCCAGCAACACAAAAACAATAATCTTTCAGATTGTGGAGTATGTTTCTAATGATAATAACGATAGACTTATTCATACAGCACATTCAAAAACAGGGGTTTGCAAAGTTATTTGACATGCATTAAAGAACAAAAGAGCAAAGCATAGAAAAAGCAGACATAAAACAACATTGTCAACAACAACAAAAAACCCTTATATAAGCAAAAGAACCCATACAAACATACCAAACCAACATAAATAACCCAAACATGGCAATAACCCAAGAAATACGTGAATCCTGCAGCATAGATTAAGAATAGGAGGACCAAAACAAGATAAGCAAACAAGCCTTAAATACATTCTAACTGAGCTCATATGGCTTAGTGCTGTACGGTTTTGTCAGCTGATATACAAAAGTTAATATCGACCAAGGATTCTGATTGCATGAGTGCTGATAAAGAGTACAACACCACTGTAACTATTCATGATAAATGTGTCACTCAGCTTAAGCCAGGTGTTCTGAATATATTAAAGTATAATGACAAAAGGAAGAGTTTATCCTGGGTGATCAAATGTCACCGCTGCCTCATTTTCTATGTATTTAGCTCACTGCATGATGGCTTAAAAACATATAGAGGAGTGCTCATCAAACTAACTGGTCAGTGGTAGCCAAGGGCAAGTGTGTCACCAGGAAGTAGACGAGTAAGAAGCGCCACCAAGACACCTGACTACTCAGCAGCTGAAATGGGAGACACTCTGCATACAACTGTTGCCCAGGCTCTTCATCAGTTAAAGCTTTATGGGAGAATGGCAGAGAAAGCCATTTTTGAAAAACTCACATGAAATCTTGACCAGAGTTCACCAGAAGGACAGGGAAACGCTCAAGTGGAAGGGAGGATACTTTTTATAGGTACTTAATATGAAAGCAAATTCTAACTGTGGAGTTGTTATCTGCAAAGATAATAAAACAGCTTAATCTTAACATGTTATACACACTATCAGGTTAAGTCAGCAGTGGAATATACATGTAATTGTTAAAGAGAATCTTTTTCAGTCTAAATGTTAACTAATTGATCAAAGATTCAAATTAAACAATTCTACGAGAATTCATGAATAAGTCTAGATAATCAAATGTCACATTTTGGAAAAGACTGTCAGGATTTAACTTTTGATAAAGGTTGATAACATAAAACAGGGAAAAAAGACAGCATCCCCTGAACATATACTCAAACAAAGTAACCAGAGAAAGATAGGGCTAAGATAGGAAAGTGGGGGAATTTGTGGAGCAAAACTAGTAAACTGTCAGGGGTGTGGGGTTTTGTTTTCTCCTATTGCTTCGATGTTAATTTATGGTATGAAAATAATTCACTCAAGGTGAGATGTTGTATTAAAGACATATTGACCTTTCTGACTCATCACTGGTGTCTTTTATAATTATGCTGTACCAAGAAACACACAAGATTTCTACAATTAGGAAATAGACTCACATCCAAGCTGCCATATTTTTGCAGTGCACTTTGGGTAATGATTCTTTTTCCAACATCTTTCCAATTGTGTTAACGTTGTTCTACTGTATTCTTTACTAAAACTGCAAAGCTTTTGTTTTAACAACCAGTCTATGTTCCAGCCTTTACCTATGGACATCAGCTTTAGGTAATTACCAAAATAATGAGATGGCAGAGGAGGCTGAAATCAATTTCCCTGGAAGATGGCGGGGCTCTGTCTAGAAATAGGATGAGGAGTTCAGACGTCTCGGGGGGAGCTATAGTCCCTTCTCCTTTGCATCAAAAGAAGCCACTTGAAGTGGTTCAGGCATCTGATCAGGATTGCACCACTCTTTGGAGGTTGCCCAGACACATGCAGCTGGGAGGAGACCCCAGCCCTGCTGCCTTGTTCCTGAACAAATCACAGCAGTGCTGATATTCAGTATCACACAACTCTCTCATGCAACATGTTTAACTGTACTCCAAAGCAGAGCAGTAACTGACAAATGGTTGAACCTCAAATTCTGAGGACTGAAGGCCATAACACCAGATTGTATTGTAGCTTTTCAGAGATAAACAAATATGCAATTGGTATTTAAATTTCCAAGCAATGTAGTACTGTATCTAGATAGCATAACTGACTGCTTGTACCAGGGGCAAGCTTGCTCTCAGTGGTTTAAAGTGTTTTTATTTGGATGTTTCATGTCTGATAGTTGGATTTTTAAAAATGTTTTCATTTAATCTCTCCTACAGATTTGGCTGAGACTGCATTTTACTTTTGTGCCTATGAATTTGCAATCAAAGCGACAAACCCCCCCTGGTGTCAACTCTTTGATGATGAAGATGCAAAGGTAGGAGCCGTTAGTGGTCAACTGAATGTGAATTTTTAAGTAAAAGCAGCAGTAAAAGTGACCAAGCAGGGCCCCCATGAAAGAAGAGGTCCTGGTTAGATTTGAAAACAAAAAAAAAAAAAACATATTTTTTTATTGTTGGATGAGAAAATCCCAATCATTTCCATGGATAAAAGAAGGAAAATAAACTAAGGAGGATTCTCCTAAGGTCAAGAGTGAAAGAAGTTTAATAAACAATATTTGGAAAATCGTTTTTATTTGTTTGTTTGTTTCTTTTATTATTTATTCATTCACTTAGTTTTTTATTTGGCATAAAACAAAACATGCAAAATCAGCCAAAACATAAGCGGTATCTGTTTGTCCACAGGGGGCGCCAAAATCAGCTCAAATCAAAAGCTTCTAACAGGAGCTTTAATGTCAGAATAATTTTATTTAAGAATCTAACAAAAAACATACAAACTATTCACCTTATGCTCTTTTTAACATGGGGCTGGTACTTCACAACTGTCCTCTGATTTCATGTGGCTACCATGATAATGATCAGAAGATATAAGACATGACTGTGCAAAAATACAATTTCATTCGAATCAAGTTTTCCATTATTACGTGTCCATTATGTCAAATATTATTTGTCCTATGAGAGGATGTCACAATACTTGAAGGATAAGGCACTGGAACATAAGTTATATGACATTTTCAGTGGGTTGAGTGGGCAGGGCTACGTACGACGAACAGAGGTGGCGTGAGAACATTACTTTTAGAAGAGTATTCATTGCAGCACAATCCACTATTTTCAACTGAATTTCTACATGACATTTTAAAATACTATAAAGTTCATGATTGTATGAATGAAACAAGTTAAAAGAAGAATGAATGTGTGGTCTTAATGATCTGTCTTTTCACTAAAAACATCAAAAACTCAGGAAGACTGATGAAAACCATTCATCTCAACTGCTGTAACCTGCTAAATGCTACCATAAGAATGCATAAACAAGCATAGTGAAAGTCATCGGTCACAGACCTTTTCTTTTAGCACATTATCAGCTATAATCTTTGATTTGCCTGATTAGGGCAACAGCAGACTTTCTTCGTAATCTAGTTATGTTCAAGTGAACTTGTTACAGTTTCATGTCTTTGGTTTAGTAATTGTGATGAGGTGAAAATCCATTGTTAGCCCTATGTTACCTCAGCAAGACCTCTTGAAAGTTTGTCATGCTTTTTGTGGCAGTGCTAAACGTTGCACATTGAATTTGTTTAGCCTTTGCTGCACCCCCTCTGTCATAACTTCAGGCCCCCCTAGGGGCCATGGGAAACACTGCCAAAGTTAATTTATTGTTTCATTTTAAAAAGCAAAAGATTCAAGGAACTTTCAACATGTTTTGTGTTTTTATTCTTCAAACCAGTATTGATTTTGAAAGCTTTTTAAAATTTTAGTCTTAATCTTAGTCTTTTGATCACATGAATTTTAGTTTTATTCACATTTTAGTCATTTCTACCCTTTTTAGATTTAATCTAGGTTTAGTCCATAAAATTCCTCACATTCTAGTCTTTACTTTTAGTCCAAGCATTTATTCTCTTGCCTAAATCTGGTACAGTTCATGCAGTGTGTTCTATACACCCTGCCAAACCCGGGGTCCCTGCTATCTACTGCTAAGAGGCAAAAGAGATACAGATGCATTGTTTTTTGTCAGATCTACCCACATTGGAGAAATACCATGGACTTTTAATATCTGACAAAGACTAAATTACTTTTTAGTCTAGTTTTAGTCATCTTGACGAAAACCAAACTTACTTTTTCTAAGTTTCAGTCACCAAAGATCTATCTTTGCCTAGTCTTAGTCTAGTTTTTGTCATGGAAAAAAAGGCAAACCTTTTTAGTGATAGTTTTAGTCATCAGAAGTAACACTGCTTCAAACAGACAAACTGGGCTACAATAACCTGCATGCAAGTCAAGGGCAGGAATACATCATTGAGATTACTCTGGTGAATAGTTAGGGGACAGTTTTAACTGAAGTATGAAGCAACTTTGCTTGATTTTAACTAAAACCAAGCGCTGACTTCTCAGTGCTTTCCTGTACATGTGTTGATTTGTGGAATAAACTTGATTTCATGTGTTGTTAATTAAATATCACACTTTTGTGATCACTGATTCCCAGTTTTAAGGATGTTGCACGGAGTTTTAGTTCTCAAAGCCTTTAACAGGCCGTATGTGTAATGGACATGATTATAATATAGCCTTTTATATATGTAGAGTTGGCTTGGACTTTGGTGGAGCGGCCCACTGATATGTATTTTCATTTTAGGACTAGAATTCCTGGTGATGCTCCTGCACAGCAACATATTGTTTCCTTTATTTATATTAGTGGATCCAGGAGATATGCGAGGGTTAAAATGCTAGCTGCTTGTATTAAGTCATTCATATTCACATCAGTGAGTTCAAAGAGGATGATTTTGGGACAATAGCCCTTTTTCACTGTACAAACACCAAGTGTTTCTCCAACAATGGCTCTGTTGTTTAAGTGTTCCTGCCATGAAAATGGCACAAAACCAGGACCTTAAGAGACACAACAAAACAACATCCAGCATTCAATGTTTACGTCTGTGTAAACATGGCATGTTAAAATCTGGTGTCTCATGGTTTCACGTGAAAAACACACAGCTGAAACAGCTCTTAAATCTCAATGTTTTCATTCTGCCTCATGGCATCAAAGTTTTCTAAGACACTAAATCTTAGAAAGTAAGAGAAATCAGGGACATTATGTAGAATGTGAACAAAAACAGAAATTTATTATGTTTAAGAACTGCCAAATTTGAATTTGTTGTCACCAACACCATTAAAAGAGTAGAGATAGGATCATGTTTTTACACATTGTCCAACTTGAGAGAAATTGAGCACTATTTGGGAGTGTTTCTTTGCTGAACTCTCAGTCATCAAGCATAACAAGATGTACTTTGACTTCAGCAAATATTGCTCAGATTTATCCAAAGTAGTCGATACAGTGTTTCAGGGGGGAAAAGAAGGCAGAATAGCTTTTTTAGTGATACATTTAGGTTTATTTTGCAATACCGCCATAAAAAATGCAGAAGGGAACTTTAACTGATCATATGGTGTATTTGAGGCCAACAGAGGGGTTCATGAGTCAGCCAGGGGCACAGGAGAAACTATTATATTACTAAATTCTATACAAACAGGATATAGCAAACAAAAGTCAAATCTAATGTAGGTCGGAGGTACTGAGCACCTTCAGCATCAGACAAATACTTCAGAGATCTGACTGCTTGTTACAAAGAAAGGGAGGAGAGCTATGAATAGTTACTTATATAAAAAAAACAATCAGTTTCCTTTTGTATATTGCTCTTCATTCAGAAACCCTTGGGCGTTATGTGAATAAGAAAGAGTATTTGTGTTCTCAGCTGACCTGACACAATAACCTGAAATGTCACCTCACAGAATGGGAAACTAACTCTCCTGGGATATTCTTTCTTTTTAAGTCTTTGTGTAAGCACACCCACTCACACAGGCTATCTTTGAACTACATCTGCACCCACAGGTGATGGAGTATGCAGCCGACCTGAGGGAATTCTGGAAAAGAGGCTACGGTCACGACATTAACAGCAAGGCGAGCTGCGACCTCTTCCATGATGTGTTTAGACGACTGGGCAAAGCCGCAAGCGAGAACAAGTATGTGAAAGCAATAGCCCACGTGTAGACAGTTGTATCCGTGTATCCCTTATATCTATGAAGGTATGAGGGTTTTAACTTTAACACACAGCTGGGTGGTGACGTCATCTTGCTGAACTGCTCTTTGTCCTATGGAGAAAGGATTTTAGATTAAACCCCAGGGTTTAACTGACAAGGACAATAAAGAAGAAGTTACCGTAATGAAGATAAAGGTGAGTACAAACTGAAAGATACCGGGAGAAGAATTTTGCAGCCCTATGACATAACTACCCAGAGTGCATTGCACAAAAATAGAAGTCTCCCTTTAAAAAGTGCAAGACTGTTCTACTCAAGTAAAAGTGCAGTTACTTTGGTTAAAAATGACGTAGCTTGAAGTAAAATCACTGGTCTATGTTTTAGTCAAATTGAATGAAATTGTTCATGTTTGAACTAATTTGTGCTTTAATATAACTTGTGAAATTCCGAACCCTTTACGTCCTGTCAGGTCTGGCCAGCAGGTGACTGAAGCTGTGACAGTCCAGGTGGGCCATGCAGACACCCTCCTGCCTTTGCTCACCCTCCTGGGCTTCTTCAAAGATAACGAGACCCTGACTTCCTCTAACTATGCCACACAAACCCAGCGCTCCTTCCGCACTAGCCACATGCTACCCTATGCTGCTAACTTACTCCTGGTGCTGTACGACTGTGGGGATGGCGACCTGAGACTGCAAACACTGCTCAATGAGAAGCCTGTGACTTTCCCCGGTTTGACTCAGGCCTCTGTACCACTCTATCAGGAAGTGAGAGAGCGCTACAGGGAACTGCTCCAAGGCTGTGACTTTGAGACTGAGTGTCAGCTGTTCAAGAATCCTGCTTAGGTTTAGGCAGACAGGCTGAAGGTGGAAATGGAGGAGTTACTGTTCCTTATAGCCTTACAGTAGGTGTGCTCCTGGGATCTTATTATTAAAATGGAAAGGGGATTTCTCTAAATATTCTTTTGAACCTTTTGGAGCTTAATGCACTGCATGCAATTTTGTCATAAGACTTTAAATGTAAGACTTAAACTTGTAGTTTCACCTCTTTTTATTGTGATAAAAATATTCTGAGTATTTCTTCCAAAATTGCAGTTTAAAAAAACAAATGTTCTCGAACTCTGTGTGTGATATGGTTCATTGTCACAGTGCAAAGTTAGAGTCGGGTGTATTTGAAAGGAGGCAGAAGACTTCCTTAAACATTGTCAAACTACAAAATCAGGAGCTGATCAGACTAATTTATTGCCAGTTTAGTTATTTTAGGGTTGAGTGCACCCAAAGTAGAATTTAACGAAAAAACTTTTCTTAAGTTTTCTTAAGGGTGAGCTGAAGTTCATAGTCATGTTGCAAGTAAATTGAAGATAAGCAAAAGTACAAACATGACATGAACTGGTCAATGTCCATCACAGTCAGTTATGTAACCAGAGTGGAAGCATGACAGAAGCCCTTGAAAGTCTTTGTCTGTTGGACCTGTATGGAGGGCCAAATGTGCTGTAATTATTCTTCGACTTCCCATCAGTAAGTTAGAAAAAAAACCTGCTATTCAACATTAAATAAAAGCTGCCTCTAAAATGTTCTGTTGGCAATATTTATGATCTTGTTTTACGATGAATGCCAATGGAAACAAATACAAGTACAACATGCAAATCATCATTTATGATTATTGATAGCCACAAGAACTAAACTACCCATGAAAGCATTTAAGGTTTAATCTTGAATTCAACTGTTTGAATTTTGAACTCTAAGGGTGAGTACTAAGCAATAATTTTGTTTTGGGTTCATCAAACTTTCATGGTTAAATTTTTGTATAACAAGCAACTCAATGTATCAATCAAAAGGCAAACATTTTCTTGTACAAAACAGCAGCTGTGTTTGAGGGGTAGAGTCAGTCATCTCTGAGCTGGAAGGTTGGCGATTCTGTTTCAGATCCTGCAGTCCACAAATGCCAAAGTATCCTTGGACAAGATGCTGAACCCCAAATTGCTCCAAGTGAAACACTCATCTCATCTGTGTCTAAATGTGCAATAAAGGGATTAAATACTACTGATGAGCACTTTCTATATCATCCTTTGCCTATAGTGTGTGAAATTGTATTTGTGTGTCAATAATGTGTGAATCAAGCTTATAAGAGTTTACACTGCATTTTGTAACCATAAAACCAATACATATACCTGCAAAAATCGTCATATTCTCTTACCCACAATATCCACACATGCGCAGTGCACCGAAGTGTCGTGGGTTTGCTCTGACCGAAGGCAAGCAACCTAGAGCATAAAGTAATAACTTTGCTCCATTCTCATTCATGCTCAATGTCTGTCCCCCACTTCCTGACCCCTAATGGAAATCCTGGATCACATTGCAAACAACCAGTGAAAAATGTTTACGCTGTAAGTGATAAATGATGAATGAAAAACAAACAAAATGATAAAATCAGCCAATATTATTATCAAATTGCTAATATTATTATCAAATTGCTACAACCTCAAATTAATCTATAATAAATCATTTAAATTTTTTAATTGGCATGCATTTTTATCACTTCATTATTGAGTTTTTGTTACCTCGACTTTCATTTATTTTTTGTTACTTTCAGCCTTCATAAGATCCAACATGAAGTTTTAATTACAAAGAACAAAAGACCGCCGTAAATACGAAGTGAATAATGGCACTAATGGCTTTCCACAGACAAGCCCCCTTAAACTACGTCACTCAGTTTTGGGAAGTTGGGGGTGCACGAGGGCATACATTCAAACTACCAGTCTGCATCATGCCTATCACTATCTGGAAAATATTTCTTGTTTATTTCAGCATACTGGTGGGATTTTGCTGCTGTTTCCGTAACGATGTGAACTCCGAAGACAATCCTGATATTCCCGCAATCGCCAAATATTTCAGCACGAAAGGAAGGTATGAGGAAGTGAATCCGTATCTCATAGAGGACATTCTGGCTGTAAACAGATCTGTTTTACAGCCTCCATCCTCACAATGTCAAGAAATCCATCTGACCGCGATAATAAGACACGGGACGCGGTACCCCACGGTGAAAAACGTGAAGAAAATGCAGAAACTTTACGAGCTGGTGCAGAGCAGCGCCTCAGGTAAGGAGAGCTGGCTGCGTGAGATCCAGACCCAGTGGACGATGTGGTACACCGAAGACATGGACGGTCGACTAGTCCAGAAGGGAGTGAACGATCACAAGCATCTGGCTGTCAGGCTGTCAAAGCTGTTCCCATCACTGATCTCAGAGGAGAAACTCCGAGGTGGACTCATCAATTTCATAACCAGCTCAAAGCACAGGTGTGTCAACAGCACACTGTCCTTCAAGGCAGGACTGACAGAGCTGTGGGCCATCAAAGGTACAACCATGATTATGTAATAAAAAATGCTATCATGTTTCAGGACATTTCTATGTGACCTACACCTCTCTTTTTATCCAGATAGGGAGTTTGAGCATGCAGTGAACGATGCCCTCATGAGGTTTTTCGATCAGTGCACGAGATTTGTGGAGGAGGTTGATAACAACCCGTCTGCTTTGTCAGAGGTTGACAAGTTCAAGCAGGGGCCAGAGATGAGGAGGGTCCAGGAGAAGATCGCAGACCGTCTTGGGGTGCCTTATAATACCATATCAGACGGTCAGTAGTGATTGAAATATTCAAACAAGCAAAACAGAAAATGATGAATAGGAACATTGTAAAGGTCAAAGGTCCAAGTCATGCATATGCATTGTCATTCAATATAATGCAACTATAGCCTGCCTGATGATAATGCCTGACATAACCATACTGAAAAAATATCAACATTTTCATAACATTATATTTTGAAGATAAAAACAATATTATTACAATTCAGTTTAATAGGAAGTGCATTATGAATAACTTGAAAAGGAAAACTTGAATTGTCTTCATATTGGTATTTGAGCTAGCACGGGGGGTTGGATCTGGGTTGCAGGAGCTCACTGTCCAGCCTTGGCGAGGTCTTGTGGGACTAATCAGCCAAAATACTGTTGGAGGGAGATTCCCACTTGACAGCCACAATGATGTCCTGGCTCCTGCTGCTTATCCGTCTAGGTTGGGCGCCTGTGGGGACCATGTAGAGTAGGTGGCATCAGCATTGGCATTGGCCTTGGCACTACTTGGAGTGTGCATGTCCAGAATCTGGATCTGTTGAAGGTGGCAATGCTGTGGCAACTAAGGGCCAAGTGGGGAATAATGCCATATATCAGTAGTACATAGGGACACAACTGACTTTACTGAGTGCTTATCATTTCATTATGGGACAATTATCTTGAGTTTTATATAACAACATACTTATCTGGGGATTACAGTACCTATAAAAGATATGCACCATCTTGGATCTTTAACCCTTTTAGTGATTTTAAAAATTAATTGTGGTTTTGCCACATTCATTTTACCCTCTATCTTTACAAGCATTTCAGGGCCTGCTGCTGAGAAGCATTACCACTGCATGATGCTGCCACCACCATGCTTCCTTTCCCATGACTGACTTATTTCTCAGTTTTCTAAGAAAATGACTGAAATTAACTAGGGCTAAACAATTTGCAAAAATAATCTAATTGTGATATTTTTGACAAATTCAAGCAATAAATAATTCCATAAATTAAGACCATGTGTATTGAAAACAATGAAATTATTTCTGAGGCAATTAATCCATTGTAGCATGAATCTGAATATTGGAGTGCAACAAGCTTTAAGCTATAAAGGAGGCGGCTGGGGTGGGGGAGGTGAGGCTGGCTAGCAGCTGATCGCAGATAGGGTATGACTTCATAAAGTAACGCTAGGCTTCATCAGTTTTAGATAGAATGAGCTAACTATTTTTGCTTGTATTGTGATGTCATTTGTTTTGTTTAAGGGTATCATCATTTTATATGTCACTCATTTCGATTAAGAAAAACATACATAAAAAATAAAAAGGAGGATTTTTGTAAACGATTATAAAAATAATTGACACTTGAATATTTGCATAATGTGCATCTCAGCTGCTGCAAAACAATTATTTATTAAACTGGTATTTTGACACATTTCAAGTTAAAGAAATATTGCAATTTGTGCAATTTGAAAATTACAGCAGGTCATATTGTGATTTAATCTAGTTTGCGATTAACTGTCCAGCCCTAAAATTAACTTCTTGTAACTGGAAAACTGCCATTGCTATCCTAACAGGGTTAATGAGTCACGATCTTGAGAAAACGACCTCAATTTACTCGTTGCCTTGGGAAAACAGATTTTTAAAAATCCATGAATACATGTCCTCACTGGATTTCCATTATAAGTGACCTAAAACAGTTGGTCAAAATTGAAAGAGATTTTTTGTTCTGGTTAGTTTAAACAGAAGAAGCAAAACATGTTCTGCAGGTAACTTCTGTCAGACTTTGGCTTAAATATTTGTACATATCAGTGTGAGCTTTTGTTCTTAGCCAACAAAATCCATCCTCCTAACGGGTGTGGCATGTCAGAATGCTTATTAAACAGCACAACTGTTAAACTAGTTTGCCTTGGGCTGGTCATAATAAACGGCTGCGTGCAGTTGTTTCAGATAACACAATGGCTATAAGTTGTCGCAAGTAATACAGTAGTGTAAAATTTGTACCGTGACTGCAGGAATGTTCACTGTTTCACTGTCATAGGCTGACTTCACTGTTGTTTTAAAGACACTGACAGCGCATCCAGACATCCCCACAGCCACAGGCAGCAAGTAACCGTGCCAGACTAGAACCCAATATTCAGAGTAGTTTTTAAATGGAGAAAAAGATTTTCATTTTTTCCATACATTCACCTGTATGTTCTTCTTATGTTCAAAACATGGTACATGTATCTTATGGATTTTTAAAAACAGCTTTTTCTTATCATGACTTTCAATGCAACCACAACACTTACGCAACACTATGGTTTGTAACACCAGCTATGCAGAATTTATGTATTTTGTTATGGTTCAAAGTCCACACTAAACCATCGTTTGAAACTGGTTAGTTTCTAACATAAGTCATGTCATTGTTTGGTTAGACCACTGACGCCTAAGCTTTGCCCAAACTGACCAAAACGTTGAAAAATGGCATCTTCATTTGACCAAATATTGAAAGTATAGTTCTTTTTACTGTTCATTACAATGCTGCAGTTGTTTGTGAACAGATAGACCACTAAAAACAATTTCCTTCAACTGCCAGTAATTCATAAACTGCAACAGAAATGTACGTAAGATATGACCAAGTGTTATAAGCTGTTGATAACTGAAGCCCACACCCTCAGTCTACAGCTGTGTGAAGTGACAACAGTGACATCCAGAGGTTAATCTTAGCCTTAGACATAAGGTCATTTTGCAATATTCTGGATGTAACCAGTCATGGAGAATATAGTGATGAAAACAAAAAGCTAGTAAAACCCTGTGCTTCTCCTCACCCTTGAGGATAACTTGGATTTCAAGATGATGCACCATAGCATCGCTGTTTTACTGACAACTTTACGCCTGCTTAGAGCTACAGTGCCTGTAAAAAGTATTAACCCCATGGATGTATTACCCTTTTACTAATTTTATAAATTAGTCATAGACAATATAATTTGCCTTTTTTTTTTTACAGACAGGGGGGAGGCAAAGAGAAATGCACTCATAAAATCTCAACTAGAGTTTGCCAAAAGGCATGTGGGAGAGTCCATGGTCAAGTGGAAGATTCTGAACCTGTCTAGCTGCACATCCCACCACCACCTTTTTAATGAGAAATCATGACCCAAGTTGCAAATAATTTTTAATCAGTTAGATGTATTAGATGAAAAATATTCAAGTTCAGACCTTAGATGGAACAACCCATATGACTGAACAAAGAGACAGGACATAACAAGCATGGTTAAAAGCACATCAATAGAGAAACCCTGGGAGAACGTGTAGACATATTGAGTAATACAACACATAAACATCTTTTTCCTGTTTGAATTTGTGTTATGTAACAGAGGCCTGTAGATGACGCTAGCTGGGAGGTATTAGCTGGAAAACTCAACTGGACCAAAGCATGAAGCCTTAGCTAGTTAAGGTTCAAAGTGAAGAACAATAGCACAGAAAATGAGGATTCTATACCTGTTTGTCCAGATGTTTTCAAACTGGAGACTCCAGAAAGGATCAAGGTTGGCAGACATTTTTCTCAATAGCATTGCTGGTAATTGCCAGAAAAAGACATTATTGCAGCAAATACAATGGACTAATGAGAACAACAACAGCACATTTGAAAGTATATGAAACCAATGAATTGAGCTTTGTGCTTGTATTTTATGTTTGGATTAAAAATTTGACTGGATTTAGATTGTATTGACTCTTTCTGTTTTTGATGGAATATTATGATCAGGTGAGCTTCGGACTGAGAGCTGTCACTTTTATTATGGTTTGTTTGTACCTAAATGCATTACTTCTGGCTGTTGTGGTGGTTTTATCCTGGAATGGTTGATATAGTATGGATCCTGTGAATCAGAGCTTTGTGTAAAACTGGTGGTGTAAAACATCTGGTACTTAGGAACAGTATTTTGTAAATAACTTTGTTGTCACAATAAAAATGCCAGCCTGCTGGTGGGCCCTCAGATTTTTAAGGGGTTAAAATTCCAGTTTTCAGTCAGATAAGATATGAATGTCTGTTTAGGGCTTTTTTACATCATATACTTGCCACAATTTTTTTTTCTCGGAACACCTGTGTCCCAATTTTGGGTCATGACCCACTAGTTGAGAATTTAAAGGACTGATTGATAACAAACCTTCATTTTTGGATCTCCAGCTGACCCGCTGTACACTGATGAAAACAATCTTAAAGTTACATTTGCTTTTGGTTGAAAATAAATAATAAAAAGTCAGTATTATCTCCATATTTCCAGTAATCACTGAACTACTCAGTGTGAGCCTTGTAAGAATACCCATCTGTATGCAGTCTATAGGAAACATATCGCTTCAATCAAATGAATTATAAGGACCTCTTATAAAAATGCTTAACCTTTTAACCTGTCACTTAGCAATATTAAACACGTCTAGTGTTTGAACACTAGAGGGAGCTATTTTTAATGAAAAATGAAAGTCCTCTAGAATGACTTGTAAACTTTATTGGTGACCTTGACAGGGGCTCACAGACCTCTAACTTGTCCATTTATGAAGCATAACAAGAATATTAACTCACTTCCCACTAGGGCTGGGTGATATGGACCAAAAATAATATATATTTTTGAGGTGAATGGCATTACATGATGTTTACCTCTATTCATTAATTTATTTATTATGTAAGAACACATGTTGTCACAATGTCTGATTTTAGTAAAGATCAGTGAAATTTTATGATACCATGGTGACAAAAATAGAAGTTAGAGAGTTTTTTGTTTGTTTGTTTTAACAACCAAAAATTGCGCACAAACTCCTATACAGTGTCTAAATTGTACCAAAAAAAACTTTGGCAATATTTATGCAGATTAAGGTCATTATGGGATTTTTTTTAGCATCTTATTAGCTAAAATTATAAAATATCATTATTTTAACAATTAGTGGTTTAAAAAGTACAGAAACTGAATGATCTTCAGTCATAGCTCTAACCAGAGGAGGGCAGGCACTGTCTAAATTGCAGAAGTTTGCTGGCAACAATTGGTAAAAGTGACTTCTTCAAATAGTGCCAATGTATTGGTGCACTTTAGTCAGTGTACTGCTGTTTTCCTGCAACTTAAAATCACTTAAAACAATACATTTTCCAGTACTTGATGTTTAGGACTTCTGTTTTTGTTGCTACAGTATCATACAAGTTTTAGTATAATTTGTTTATCCAATAATAAATGGCACCAGGGAAAAGTAAAAAAAAAAAAAAAATACTATTATGTTCCTATCTGAACATCATTTTTACTGGGCAGATTATTTGCCCCCTATTTTTCTCCTCAATCAACATAAACTACTTAAAAAAATACACAATATTGTTTCATTTCTCTTTATTTAAAATTATATGACTATATTTAAAACACAATGTTTCACCCAGCCCTTCTTTCCACTGTTTACTGTTATGAATGCTTTCCAGCCTGTCTAAAGCCACTACTTATTAACTTTTTATTGCAACTTTCTCCTCCAGATATGGCTGAAGCTGCCTTTTACCTGTGTGCTTATGAGTTTGCTATCAAGACTGTAAACTCCCCCTGGTGTCGGCTTTTTGACGAAGTTGATGCACAGGTACGGGATGTTTCTATTTTGATCATTTAAATCTCAATTTGCCAACATATTAAATGTTGAATGATCTGAATCAGACAATATTACATCACGGAGGATAGAGGTCATTAACAATAAGTTGTTGTCATGGGAAGAGTTTATCTGATTTTTTATTACAACATAGATAAATGTTTTCTTACATGCTTCATCTGCACAGATCTCAATATGTGCACAAGGCATAAAGTTGTTCTGCAAAAGTAAATGTTGCTATTAAATTTTGCTTTCATTTATTGCAACCAAAATTGCAATTAACAGAAAACTAAATGGAAGCATTAAAGAAACTGACGATTACTATAGAAGGAAGTGAAATAAGATAAGGCAAACAGACGAACCGGGTGAACTGGGTTTAAAGTGAGTAAAAGTAGGTGGTTTTAGGCATTATTCATGTAACAAAGAGAGTTCTGTGTCTCGTGTTGCAAACTGACCTAATGCTCAGGTAACCTGAAATGTTACCTCACGTTTAAAACAAAGATTATTATCTGTTTTTTAAGTCTTCAGGTAAAGCTCATACCACATCCAGACAAGCAGTGAATGGTTCTTTTCTGGTTCAACAGGTGATGGAGTACGCAAATGACCTAAAACAGTTCTGGAAACGAGGCTACGGTTATGATATCAACAGTAAGTCCAGCTGCATCCTCTTCCATGATGTGTTCAGTCGACTGGACAAAGCAGCCGCAGAGAACAAGTGAGTAAAATGTCCCAAAGTGTATAAAAAGAGGGTGGTACTATATAGTTTTATTTTTGTAAAAAAAAAAAAAAAAAGACTTAACAGACAAAAAAATAATACTGCTTTAATCTGTGATGTTCTTGCTTCAGAAACAAAACAGCTAATAATTCTCCTTTGTTTTCTGTCCCACATTATTTACTTTCTGTACCCAGATTTAGCTTTGCTGTCAGTGCAGACAATTTAAAATGTCAATTTCTAATGGCAAGGCCTTCCCTCACCCTATCATTATTACCACCACTTCATCTCCTGACTGTTTGGTTCCTTAATGCTAACATGTTTAATTACTCTTGTTTAATTTTGAAGTTGGTTCTCTCTTTTCTCCCCCAAACTACTGCCACGTGTCCAACTTCATGATATATTTCCTCAACTGTGTATGCTATGTGCCTTTGTCAGATATACAGTGCCTGTAGAAGTGTTCACTCCCTTGGAGGTTTTACCCTTTTATTGATTAATTACATCAACCATGGTCGATAAATAATTTGGCTTTTTTTTCTAAAAGAAATTGATTTATTTTACCCTCCACCTTTAGAAGCATTCCAGGGCCAGCTGCTGAGAAGCATCCCCACAGCATGATGCTGCCACCACCGTGTTTCACAGTGGAAATGGTGTGTTTGTGGTGATGTACAGTGGTTGGTGTCTGCCAAACATAGCATCTTGTCTGATGGCCAGTAAAGACCGTTTTGGTCTCATCAGACCAAAGAACTTTCTTCCACTTGACCATGGAGTCTCCCACATGCCTTTGGCAAACTCTTGTCAAATTTAATGAGTTTTCTACAACAGTGACTCTTTGCGAATCTCCCATAAAGCTTTGACTGTTGAAGAACCCGGGTAACAGTTGTTGTATGCAGAGTCTCTCCCATGTCAGCTGCTGAAGCTTGTAACTCCTTCAGAGTAGTCATAGGTGTCATGGTGGCCTCTCTCACTAGTCTCTTTCTTGCACGGACACTCAGTTTGTGAGGACAGCCAGATCTAGGCAGATTTACACAAATGCCATATTCCTTCTATTTCTTGATGATGGATTTACCTGAACTTTGGTGGGATGTTCAATGCCTTGGAATTTTTTTGTATCCATCCCCTGACTTATTCTTTTCAATAAGCTTTTCTCTGAGTTGCTTGGAGTGTTCTTTTATCTTTATGGTGTAATGGTAGCCAGAAATACTGATAAACCAGTGACGGGACCTTTCACAGGAGTCTTTATACTATAATCACTTGAGACACATTGACTGCACTCAGGTGATCCCCATTCATTAAATGTGAATTGTTGAATTAATTCAGTCTTCTTAAAGTTGGTGAATATTTACGTTATCATTTGTTTTTATTTGATTAGAAATTACTTTGTAGAAACCTGTTTTACTTTGACATTAAAGTGGTTTTATTTGTTTTGTTTTTTTTTGTTTTTTTTGTTTTTTCAAAAAAGCCCAATTAAATAGATCATGATTGATTTTTAAAAACAATAAAAAGTAAAACATCCAAGAGGGTGAATGGTTTAAATAGGCACTGTGTAATTGTATTTTAAAAAGTCTTCATTATTGCTAAGGTAGTAACCACTCCACTTCAACCCTTATGAAAAATAAGTTTGAAATGTAATATATTTATTTAAAAAAGGCAAACCGACAAAAATATGACAATATTATCACTAATATTGATAAAAATGTCAAACAACAGAACAAGTACAATTAAAGGCAACTGGATGCAATACAAATTTGTATTACCCCTTGATTAATTAGTTGTGCTTCTAATTATCTAGGGTTTGGTCTTAAGTATGCCCAAAATCTTTTTTTTAATTACCCAGTACAAACTTTTACATACCTTCTTGTGTCTAACCAAGTCTCTAACTTGAGGAAAAAATAAAGTTAACACTTTTGAAAATGTTTATTATGAAGCTTGAGTCAGTAACTGTTCAATAGTTTTACTGTAACATTTTTACAATCAGTTTATTATTTGAGTTAACAGAAATTATTAATCTTCTTTTATAAATCTCTCTATTCATGCCTTGTCCTGTCAGGTCTGGCCAGCAGGTGACAGAAGCAGTGACAGTCCAGGTGGGCCATGCAGAGACCCTCCTGCCCCTTCTCACCCTCCTGGGCTTCTCCAAAGACAAAGTTGCCCTAACTTCCTCTAACTACGCCACACAGACTCAACGCTCCTTCCGCACCAGCCACACACTACCCTATGCTGCTAACTTACTCCTGGTGCTGTACGACTGTGGGGATGGCGACCTGAGACTGCAGCCGCTGCTCAACGAGAAGGCTGTGACTTTCCCCGGTTTGACTCAGGCCTCCATACCTCTCTATGAAGAAGTGAGAGGGCGCTACAGGGAACTGCTCCAAGGCTGTGACTTTGAGACTGAGTGTCAGCTGTTCTAAAACCCTGCTTAGGGTAGCTTGGAATGGGAGACATAATTGGGGCTTCATTAAGTTTTAACTGCAAAAAGGGGAATTTTGGTGCTTATGGGATAACTGTAGGCTGAAAGCTTCTACTATGCAAGCATTAACGTATCAGTATTGATGTTGCCTTTGTAGTAATACTATTACAGAATGGCTTCTACAGTATTTTTACAGTTCTACTCGTAGTTATTGCACAAGTAAGAGCAGGTTTCATTTTTCAGTGTACATATTTTATGCATCATGCACAGGAAGTCTGACATCCTGATGCATCACTTTACTGTTTTGTAATCCTCAGCAAGCACTGAAATGTTTCATTAAGTATGCCGCAATTTGGAAATGGTATTGCAAAACCAGAGTCCTTATTTTGGGAAAGCCAAAGATTGTGTGGCCACTGTTACAGAAATGTGTAGTGTTTGACGTCACAAAAACCTTACAAGCCATTTTAGCTTTCTAGTAATACGGAACTGTCTCATCTGTTGCCAGGCATTTAATGCTCCTGTCCCAATATCCACCTTTGAAGTTGTTGGTATTTTGTCCCTTCTTTTGATAGTGCATTCTATCTTTACAGGTATTCTTCTTCCTGCTATGTCTTTTATTCAAGTTTTAATGAGGATAGAAATTTCTTCAGTGACTCCTCACAATGATGATGGGGTAAGTTAGTATCAATGTTTTACAGTATGATAGTTGAGTATTTTTCCACTGGATGCTCCAATTTGCCACCAGCCTAAGACAAAGCATAATATTTACCATCTTCAATAATCTTGCCCTGTTTATGTGTAAGTAGTGGGATCTGGCAGTTTTTATCCCTCTGTATTCTAAAAAATATAACTCACTGTTGAGGACAAAATGATGATCTCCCCCTATGAAAATGTCAGTTTTACCAAGTATTTCCAAAGTGCTTGTAAACAGAGCAAGGATTTTTACAGCTTTTCTGAACATCCTAGTTTTGTTTTTGATGCTTACATTAGTATCTTTGCACACAAAATAAAACAATTTTGCAAAAACCAAAAACTACCAGGGTCAAAATGATCCCCCCCTTAAGAACTGACATTTTTGTTGAGCCAAACCACTGTTGTGCAATAATGTGCTTCAACTTTGTGATGCTCAAGGCTTTTAACTGTCACCAAGAAACCATCGTCACAAAAACAAAAGACTTTAGTTTAGGCTTGAGAAAAGGTGTTGTTGATGCTCACAAAGCAGAAGAGGGATATACTAAGTTATGAGTTGATGATGCTCACAAAGCAGAATAAGGATCTACTAAGTTATCTTAGCATTTCCAAGTGTCAAGAACTGGAGTGAAAAATATCATCAATAAATTCAAAGAGAGCCACACAGTACAGAACAAGCCTGGTAGAGGTAGGAAGAGAACAATTTCAAAGACTCTGGAAAGAAAACTAGTGAGAGATGTGTGTAAAGACCCCAGAACAACTGCCAAGACATGAGTGAATGACTTAGCCAGGCCAGGGACTGTAGTCTCAAAGAAAACAATCACTAGAGTAATGTACATGAATGGACTGAGATGTTGACCAAGAAAAACTCCCCTTCTGCAGAAGAGACACCTTCAAGCTTGACTGAAGTATGCTGTGGGGATGCTTCAGTGCATCTGGAACTGGTAATCTCATAAAAGTGAAAGGAAGAATGAAGAAAGATGGATATTTGAAGATTTTGAAAGAAAACATCAAGCATTCAGCAGCAAAACTGGGTCTGGGTTGTCACTTTGTCTTCCAACAAGACAATGGCCCAAAACATACTTGGCTCCAGGTGAAGAACTACCTCCAGAAGACCAAAGTGAATGAAATTGACTGGCTTTCACCAAGCCTTGACTTGAATCCCACTGAAAATCTGTGGGATGAGCTGAAGACCAAACTCCATGCCAGAAGACCCTCAAATATGGAGGAGCTTGAGAGATTGACCAAAGAAGAATTGGCTGGAAGTCCTCAGGAGACGTGTCAGAGACTTGTTGAAAACTACAACAACTGCAGGCTGTTATCCAGCAAAAAGGAGACACGACTTACTATTAGTATCAGGGCGCTAACAATTTAGACTGGCAGTTTTTTTTGTGTGAAATAATTGTGTTTCTGTGTGCAATGTTAGATAATGTAAGCATCCAAAATAAAACTAAGATGTAAGCTGTGTTAAAAACCCTTGCTCTGTTAAACAGCACTTGGGAAATACTTTGACACCCAAACCTGAAACCTACCACGTAGCAGAATTTACAGGCATTAAAAATGAGCAAAGAAGTAAAGATAGAGTAATTTCAGTCTTCTTCATCACCATCTAAAAACTCTTCATTGTGGTTTTAAGTCTGTGGGGTATCACATTCTAGTCAGTCAGTATTTTTATGTGATGAAAAAGTTGCAACTTGGCTATTAGTTGTAAATGAGTCAACAGAAAGCTGCTCAGGATTTTGAAAACATTTACAGCAGTGGGCTACATGGACTAAATTCCTGTATTGATTACAGTGCAGATTCCCCTGTCGTGGGATTACTAAAGGATTATCTTGTCTCAGTTGTGGACATGATAAATAAGGGCACCAGCTTGATGTGATGGGGCAGTGCAGCCTAGAAGGCTGCTGGGAGGGATTATTTTCACTGAGAGGCATCCTACATGGCTTCCCACCAGTTTAGCTGTTTTTGGTGCAACCTGGGGGTCTTTAATTTTCTCCAATGAAGCTGCACTCTGGGGGGTTTATTTCACTGGCAGGATACTCTTCATCACGTATCCACTGGAAATGCACTCTGCTGGGCCAATCACAGTCAAGAGGACACTTCTGCTTTTTTTCTGAATACAGCCAAGAAAAGTGAACATTATTTGTGCCATATTGTAGCGAATGCATTTTTTTATTGCATCTGCTGTCCTTTCATCGTTCTCAAAACCGTACATTTTAAATTTCATACGGAAACTGTTCGACCTTTCACTGGTTGTCTCTTATTTGAAGGAACAACCTGTTAACGTAGCAGCCTCTTCCGTTACACCGGGTCGTGTCTGTATTAACTTACAGACACTTTTCCTCAATATTAACTCGTTTAACACTGAAGCTATTGTCGTTCATTGACGATTCAATCTACAATATTTCCGTGAACACGTTATTTCCGACTTTGTACTGCCATTTTCCCCTTTTTCTTTAACATAGTTTAGCCAGGCTACTTTGCGCGAATTTAGCTTAAAAGTTACCGTTATTGCGCAAAGACCGGGAAGCGACCTGATGTGTTTTAACGGTTCAGTTTAGCAGGCAGTGGGATTTTGCGTGACTTTCTCTTGGAACTGAAAACACAAGCAGAACTAAAGTCCAGCTTCTGACTGAACAAAGTATGGGTGTAATTCAACGTAACTGTGATGAACATGATGTCCAACCTCCGGCCAAGAGCTGCCGGTTTCAGTGCTCAGCCCCGTCGTGTCGTTATGCTTGAGTATTGGCTGGTAAACGGCAAATTATGCAGATTTCTGGACGTCGAAGGAGGAGGGCAGGAGGCTGGGCCAGCGGAATGCTACGTGTCTTGGAATCCTTTTTAAAACCCCCTCGTCTTCTTCGAGTACCGCAGCCAAAAGTTTGGAGGTTACAACTCGAGTAACCGGCGACAGACTCCTTCATCCTCCTAGGCCTGTGCGAGAAGCGGACCAGCCCGGTGTTCAGCAGTCCGTCGGCGGTGATACACCCGTGGGAAAATGTCCGGAGTGAAAAAGCTATGCACGGTAAGTAGATATGAAGATAACACGGGGGTGGGAAACAACGATATTCAAGCTGTCATCAGATTTGTGCCTTAAATGTTTGTGTAAAGTGCAGGGAAGTATGTATACGGCGCAAGCACTCGAGAAGAAATGCTCAAACTCCTCCCAAATCAGTTTCAGAGATGTTAATACACTATAATAACAATCTCCCTCTTCACTATAGGTCCCCCTCATGTGTTTTTGTCTGTCTTGAAAAGATAAGCTCTCACCGACAAGTAGTGGAAGTTGACAGTTAAGTTGTCTTCCCTTTTAAAGTTAAATGTAGGCCAACTTTTCCACAAATCGCCAACTCCTTAGCCGTTGTACAACGTCCTCCAGGTGTGATGGTTACAGCCTGTGAGTCTGAATAGGCCGGTTGTTGTAGTAACGTAACATGTCAATTTGGCCCATTCATAACGGAGGGCGTCTTGAAAGGGGGAGAAAGGAGCCACTGTGAAACGGCAGGCTGATGCCGCACAGGAATGCTGCTAGCTTTGAGTCCATATGTGGAGTTATCTTTAGAATGAGAATAGCGAGAAATCAGGGGGAACACCATTAACTGTATGCACATACAGTTGTTTTCATGCACGGGCTTGTCATGTGTTTTCTGCCCTATAAAGCTGCTCTTGTTGCTACAACATTGTAGGTGTGCAGTGATGCAGACAGATGTTGTCAGCACCATATCAGTTAAAGCAGATCTAAGTATTTGCAACTATTCTGATGAGTTAAAATGTCTCTTTTTATTGAGCTTGAAACTTTTCTCACAGTTAATTATATTTTTATCCTTTTTTTGGAATGTTTGCTCTTTATTTGAAAAGTATGTCCTTCAAAATTGGTTAAATGGGCTCTTTTTAACAGTACTATGATATTCTGTACACTTAATGATATGGATACGACAATTTGATGATAAGAAATAAGCAATACTTGCAACTCCTTTATTATACTTGAGCCGTTTTGTTAAAGAATTTTGCAATCCCTGGTTATGTTACTTTTATCAACTTGCTGTTTCCTGAGAAACCAGATGTAATCTGAAGAGGGAGAGAGAAAAGGGATAACACAAGGTCTCTGAAAATGAACGCATACTTCATTTCTTACTTATGCAGTTTAAAATGCTCCCAATGAGACAATGAAACCATAAAGAATATTAGAATGACATTTATTGCTTACATGCTTCTTTAGCAGAATCATGACAGTGCACAGACTCCAAAAAACATCATGTTCTCATTAAAGTTAGAGGAAGGAAGAGAGGATAAGGAGCTACAGTATGTGCTGGCAGTGCAAAGTCAATGATGGATAAATAGAAGATGTCTGATGTTTTGAAGAATAGTGCTGTTCCACATTGTTGGGTCATATGGGGAGTATTATGGTCATTAATAGAGCGTGTGACTTACACTTGTTCTAGCGTTTGGTAAAGTCTCAGCTGTGGAAATGCTGCTTGTGGTACAACTGTGCTGCATTTTTATTAAAGCGATGACAGAAGAATGCATTTGCATTCACTTTTAGACCACTTTTTTTCAAGAGCAGCCACCCCTAGGATATGCATGTGGTCATTTCCTTTAGAAAAAATATGATGGCTAGTTCAAAATACTGTTACATCCAAGAGAGCACAGCTGAAAAATACAATTTCACACATGGTTTAAACATCATGAGAAAGATAACAAGGATATACACGTACTCCAAACCCCCTCTTCAGCCAGTGAACACTTGTGGTGACATCGTATAAATATTTAGGACACCTGGATAATAAGTTGGACTGGTCTAAAAATTTAGACTTCATCTACAAAAAGGGGCAGAGCCGCTTCTTTTGCCTGAGAAGACTCAGATCAATAGACATCTGCAATGAGCCGCTGCAGATGTTTTATCAGTCTGTGGTGGCAAGTGTTCTGTTTTATGCTACAGTCTGCTGGGGAGGCAGTGTAAAACACAAGGATGCAAGGCGTCTGAACAAACTGGTGAAAAAAGCTGGCTCTGTGGTCGGAATCAAGTTGAACTCATAGGAGGATGAGGTGGAGAGATACACAATGAAGAAGATGGAAGCTATTCTGGGGAACATGGGTCATCCATTTCATATCTCCCTAAATGACCAAAGAAACAACGGTGGTGGACAGCTCCTCTCTCTTCGCTGCAGGACAGAAGGATACAGAAGATCATTCATACCATCAGCAATAAGACTATATAATTCTACCATAAATAGATGAGACTCCAGACAAAAGAATTTCCCTTTGGGGATAAATAAAGTTATTGTACTGTATTGTATCACGATTGTCATAGACCTATCATATTTAAACGCCCTTGTCTTAGAAAAAACCACCACCTTTATCATGTGATCCTCCCAAATTATTGAAATACAACCTCTGTCTGATGTGTCAAGGATATTTCTGATTACAGTCATGGCTGTGTGAGAGAAATAAGAATTCAGTCAGATTTCACGGCACCGGAGGGTTGAGTATGCAATAAATGGAGACATGGGATGGGTGTGGGGAAGAAGGAAGAGTGGACGCAGAGGGCGAACGTGTGGGCACGATCACTGCCACATCATCGCTGGGCTGCAGGCAACACACTAGACACATTGTCCAGTCAGTCCTCTCCCTCCCTCCATGCCACCCTCCCCCCTTTACCCCTCCCCTCTAAGAGTCAATACAGCCCCATTTATCCGCAGCCTGGTCCACATAGTCACTTTGAACAGGACATGGAAAACCAGTTACTCATAATTACTGTCTAAAGCGCAGCGGCAAGCATGTACAATTAGATATAGCAAGGTCATGTCTGATGATTTCATCACACTATCTGTATCTTGTTTATCAATTATAACGCCTCAATCAGAGCATATTTTCTTGTGTTTTAGGATCTCAATAGGTCAACGAATGTGGTGTACCAAGCCCACCATGTCAGCCGGAGCAAGAGAGGGCAGGTTGTGGGTACAAGGGGAGGCTTCAGAGGCTGCACCATTTGGCTCACTGGTAAATCTCTATACACTTTCTTTGAAGGCAACCTATATATGGACACGTTTAAAAGCAGTTCCTTGTTCAAACAGTGTAATATTCATGTGTCTTTTCACATTTTCATACAAGGTCTGTCTGGGGCCGGTAAGACAACCATCGGTTTTGCCCTGGAAGAGTATCTTGTGTCCCATGCTATCCCCTGCTACTCACTGGACGGAGACAACATTCGCCATGGCCTGAACAAGAATCTCGGTTTTTCTGCACAAGACAGGGAGGAGAACATCCGTCGTATCGCTGAGGTGGCCAGACTGTTTGCAGATGCTGGCCTGGTTTGCGTCACGAGTTTCATCTCTCCCTTCTCCAAGGTCAGAACCTATTTACAGCTTTTGGCTGCATATCTGACATATCTTTACAATTTTAACTGTTTTTAAATGAAATATTTGAACCATTTTCTTTGGCAGGATCGCGAAGAAGCAAAAAAAATACATGCCAGTAATGGACTGCCATTTTTTGAAGTGTTTGTTCACGCTCCTCTTGAGTTGTGCGAGAGCCGAGATGTAAAAGGACTTTACAAGAAGGCTCGTGCTGGAGAGATAAAAGGTCTGTTTGGCATCATTCACTTTGGTTAACTTTTACCCAGTTTTTATATGCTGCGATCCTATCAATCATTAAAATAATGCAGAGCACTTTGTGTAACACTGTGGTTTTACTTTGACTTTTATTGTGGTTTTATTTTGTTGACAGGCTTCACTGGGATTGACTCAGATTATGAACGCCCTGAGGTTCCAGATCTTGTCCTGAAAACTGGAGAGCTCACTGTGAATGAATGCCTCCACCAAGTGTTGGAGCTACTCAGGGACCAGGTTTGTCGATCAAACACTGGCAACTTTTCTAGAAAACTAGCAGAATGACACCATTGTGCTGTAAATGCTGTATCTCTCACAGGCCTTCATCATCCATCATAAACGCCAAAATGCTAATACCTGCTAACCCAACACTAGATCCCTATTTTAACCACCAGCTCAAGTTCTAAAGCAAATTAATTACAGACTGTGCCCACTACAAAAACAAACATTTATTTTAGAAGTTTATTGGAGGAAGATCATTGTGTTCTTTGTCAGTTCTGGATTATCCAGTCAAGCTTCGAAGGCTTCACATGCAAGGGGAGGGGTTAGTTACAATCAGCCAGGGGCAAAATACACCAGGGTGACCACTGGATGGTGTTTGGCAGCATCAAAGTCAATAATACTGTTGATCACTGTGTGGGGGTAGTGGGTCAAAAGTAATGGTTGAGCTGAAGAGAATCAACAGCAAAATACTATCCACGCTGTGTGATATCCAAAAGGTTCTTAGCTCTATGATACTTGGGTTTTTAACATATCTTCTGTATAATTCTTCAGTAAAACAAATAGCAACAGAAATTGAAATGCTCTTGGAGGAATGCACAGCCGTTTACAACAAAGAAAAAGACTTAAGTTCTTGTAGTGAGTGTCATGATGATGTAATGGTGACTTGCAAAGGTATTACAGATTCAAACAAACATAAAACACAGTATACATGCAGGGTTTAACAATTCTTTCACTGCCAAGGTTAAGACTCTTCTTTACATAGGCTGCTGATGAGATAAATGTATGACCATTTCTCTAAACCTGTCACTAAGACACAGATAGCTTGTTCTGAATTGAAGACTATGATAATAATCTCAAATAAGCTGTGTCAACACCATGAGCTTGCAGAAAAGACATATAGTTTGCCCTATGATCCAGTGTATAGCAAAATAAACACCCTTGGCAAAGTAAGTCATTCATCATTCTAAGTAACATGTATAGTGTCTGTCTGGTTCACTATGACGCTGCAGATTTTTTTGAAAAGAAACGGTGAGAATAGATGACGAATCATAACTGTTTGTCATCAGCTCAAAGTCTATGTCAGTAACTAACTAGGATCTCTTATGAGACTGACTGTTTGATCCAGACAAAGTGATATTCATGATTATGGAGGGAGTTTTTTAAGCTTTGTTTAAGAACATGAGAACTCAAGCTTGTGTACAAGAACAGAAACGACAAATAGCAATATACAGTATATACCATGCATACTCTTGGTGCTTGTGTCTTCATGCAACCGTAAAAGTAGTACCAGACTAGTAATTGTGAAATTGGTTTTGGAACACAAAAGGTTGTGGAATATTAGCAGTAGAGTAATGTTAGCTTTCTTTAAGTCTGTGCTACCATCTCCATATTTTATAGCTTTCAGGTGTAGAAAGACAGGCACAAAACCCTTTGAGTGTAATAAGAATCAACAAAATCCTTGAAGTATGATTCAGCCTTCCTCCTTCAAAACATTTGCTTTATCTTTTATTTTATCTAAAAGATACCTTTGAAGCAGTTCAGCGCATATTCGATGAAGCTGTCAATGGATTTTTCAGTTTTGGTTGAATGTATGATCTGCGCATCCTTTTGGGTACAAGAACAAATTAAAAGAAAACTTAGGGAAAAAAATAGGTGTTAAGATATCCACAACTGACCCATGATTTTTGTTGGAAATACACTTAATAGTTAAGTGTAGTATTTAATGAATTCATTTGCTCTTTCTGAAAGTTAATTTAATATAAAGACAGAAAGCTTCCATCTAAAATTGTAATATCACCCAGACTCAATACTCTTAATACAAAATTGTAGACCAGGGCAGCCATGACTCAGCAGTAGAGTCTGTGGTTTCTGAGCTGGATGGTTGGGGGTTTGACACCCCCCCCCCACAGTCACATGGTGAAGTGTCCTTGGATAAGACACTGAACCCCAAATTGATCCTGCTGCTTTGCCAGTGGCTTGTGTATGGGCTGTCAAATGATTATAATTTTAAGTTGTGATTACTCTCTGAATTTCTCTAGGTAATCACAATTAATCTCCTTTTTTGTTGCATTTTGAAATCCTACTGTTTAGCATTTGAAACTGTGTCATTTTGGCCTTAAACTTAGGGTGATTTGGACAAATACCTGCTTTTATTTTAAAAAAGAAAATAAAGAACTTTGGGTAGACTTGAAGCTTATGACATGAACATATCCTAACTACAGAAAAAGAACTTGTAGATTGAAAGAAAAATATGACTTATGATGACTTTTGACTTGTCCACTGAGCTGTTTTTCCATCC
This sequence comes from Cheilinus undulatus, assembly GCF_018320785.1. Lineage (NCBI taxonomy): Eukaryota > Metazoa > Chordata > Actinopteri > Labriformes > Labridae > Cheilinus > Cheilinus undulatus. The sequence goes on along the minus strand of NC_054870.1, from coordinate 33,990,518 downwards.
ATCCATCCATTTTTATACCAGTTATCTCGTTGGGGGTTGCGGGGGGGCTGGAGCCTATCCCAGCTGTCATTGGGCGAGAGAAGGGGTACAACCTGGGCTGGTCACTAGTCAATCGTAGGGCTGACATTTAGAGACAGACAACCAGGAACACGCACACCTACGGCCAATTTTAGTCACCAGTTAACCTAACGAACATGTTTTATGGTGGTGGGAGGAAGCCAGAGTACCTGGAGAGAACCCACGCATGCAAGGGAGAACATGCAAACTCCGCACAGAAAGGCCCTGACCGAGAAGTGAACCAGGGACCTCCTTGCTGTGAGGCAACAGCGCTAAACCCTGCACCGCCGTGCATCCCTGAGCTATTTTTATTTTATTTTATTTTATTTTATTTTATTTTATTTTATTTTATTTTATTTTAGTTAAGTAAAATGAGACATTAAGGTGCAGTTGTGTGCTTGTGTCCCTGTAGCTGAAGGGAGATGTTGCTTAACCAAAGTGTGCTAAAGCATGCCAATAATTTGTTTAAAAAATAATGCACTAATTATGGCCCTAGTTTAGTAAAAAACTGATGGACATTGTGTATAGCACTATTGCTATCAGTGTGTGAATGAATAAGTGTGGTCTTCTGTGTTAAAGTGCTTTGAGTAGTCAGATGCCTAGAATAGCACAATACAAGCTCAAGCCCTTTTACCAGAACAGTTTATTGATTAGTCAAAGGCAAGACAAACTAAGTATGTTAAAAGCTGATACATAATTTGGGTGATTTACAAAGCATTAACATGGAATATGTGTGATCCTCTTAAACAGGAAGATTTGCTCATTTCTTATTCAAAGCTAAGCAAATTAAATTTAATCAACCTAGCATTTATTTATTAATCAAGAAATTAATCACCTTATGAAACAGTGATAAAAATTAATGTCTAGTTGTTGTCATGCATTAGTGACCTTATCAAACTGTTGTGCGCTTATTAATATCCCCTTCACTCTTTGTATACAGGGTATTGTACCAAGCGAGATCATGGAGGAGGTGAAGGAGCTCTTTGTTCCCGAGAACAAGCTGAATCTCGCTTTGACTGATGCAAACACACTTCCCACCATCAGCATCACCAAGGTAACCCCCGCTCCGGTATATAGGCTTTATTTTATCACCCAGCTGAGGGACAAGGGGGTCAGTACTGGAGGTGGCAGAGAGCTGCTCATGATGAGCCCATAAACATTCCCCACAGCTTCTCGTGTGCTAATGGCCTTCTCTGACTTCCCTGGGTAATAATAAAGACATTAAAACCTATGGAGCGTTCAACTCAGATCCCCGGAGCTGAACAAAGATTTCTAGCACACATTTCTGACAGAATAAGCTCAAGTGAGCGCTCATATAACTGGTAAAATACGTTTTTTGCAGTTAGTGTGTCAAGTTCAAAATAAAGAATACTAATGGCCCTCTAACAGTCAGTGTCATGAAGATAACACATTGAGATGAGAGTGGCATCAACACTGAAAATACATATTTTAACCCAGTCATACAACAGCCTCTTGATTAGCCATTCCAAAGAACACATAATGGCACCTTCATCTTTACTCTATATTCATCCACTACTCAGACCATCTTTTTATGACATGAAGTCTCTAATTTATCATAAATACATAACAGAAGTTGTTTATGTCTCATTCAAACACAGAACAATGAGGTTTTTATACTGTTTGACACTGAAGGTCTTTTGGTGACGAAAGAAAGGTCAGTAGGTCAAAGCCAATAATTAGCTTTAAAAGAAGGCAGTGTTCATCAGTTCTTTCATTTATAATGAAATTGTTGAAAAATGTATTGAGTATGTGTCTGTAAATCTTGGCGTGTCAGCCTTGGCTTGGAAACATGTTTGTATAATGAGTGCTAATTCTTTTTCCACAGCTGGATCTGCAGTGGGTGCAGGTTTTGGCGGAGGGCTGGGCAAGCCCTCTGAAAGGCTTCATGAGGGAGAGAGAGTTCTTGCAGGTCTTACACTTTGGCAACCTGCTGGATGGTAAGAAAAACCATGCAGAATAGTATCAACTTATTTTATAATTTTCAAGGACACAAAACAGCATTAAGAAGCTTAGGGGTTTGCTGACCCTCAAACAGGGAACTTAAGTAACATATGAAAAGTGTATGCATAATTCTTGTTGGACTTTTTAAGGAATCAATCAATGATAAAAGTAACTGCTTTGTCCCAATTCAAACAGAAGAAAAAGGGAGTTCTCAAAATCCTGGCTCATTTAAAAAAAATGCAGAAAATGAATAACAACACAATATAAAGAAAAATGTTTTTCTTTTTCTGGCTCATTAAATGCTTGTACTTGAGAAATCCAATCCAAGTCAACCAAACCTCCAAATCACCCTCTATTCAGGGGTAATGGTAAGACACAACAAAGCATTTTACAGAGGTGCTTTTCTTTCTTTTAGACATATTTTGACCCCATGGACTTTTGCTTCCAACCATTTGTCCATTTTGATGAACTGACTTTTCAAACCATGTATCCATTGCTCCAAGCTAACTGCTCAAACTATAGCCAAATGTCAAATGAGGTAAATTGGCTTATGTAATTTTTTAGCTAGCCTTTCAAACTTTTTGTCTTTAGCTTAACATGGAAACAGTATCTCTCTATTACAGTATCTCTCTCTATTACTTTAAAATAAAAGTTATTTAATTACTTTTAGACCATTTTTCCATTGCCTCACTGTAAACTGTTTCGATGTGACAGAATAAAGCAGTTCATGCTGTTTTTTCCATCGTCTAAGATTAAAAATCTTCATCACATTTAGATAAATGTTACAAAGGTTTTTACATCACACTTTCTCTACCTGTTTAATAATTACTTTTAAACTGTTTGTTCATTACTCTAATTATATGAACCTCCTTCTTTAAGCTAATTCAACATCTTAGCTAGCGAAGTCATATTTTTTATTTGAACAGCTTACTGTTTAAGCCAGTAACTCTGAAGATGTAGGTCAAGACCCAAAAGTCGGTTGTGGGGCTGTTTTTAGTGGGTTTCAGTGTGTACCTGGACATAAATACAAAATGTGGAGAGTGTACAAAAACCCTTTGCTAACATACATCAATCCATTTTAGATGGAACTTGTATAGCACTTTTCAAGTTGTCTGACTACTCAAAGCACTTTTACACTGCAGGTCACACCTACCCATCTACACACTTTTACTCCAATCACTCCACATGCTTGACAGTTTTCAGGGTTTTGGGTTGTGATTTCTCATTAAGGAGTTGGTGTTGGGTCCTGAGTAGGGATCGACAGATGTTAGTTTTTCAGGGCTGTAACTGATTATTATTAGTATTATTACTATTAGTAGTTCATGAGATTGTTCATGAGACTGATAACAACTATTTTCAACCAAAATGCATTTATTATGATGTAAAAAATGTACTTAATGTGGCAAAAGTAAAATTGCATGATCAAAAAACTGCAGGAAAGTAAACAATTTAGCCCTGGCTCTACCCGCTTGAGAAATAGCCCAGTGCAACACAGTAGAAGCAGGAAAACAGGAAGTGATGCCATATGCTTACTGTGTCAGTGGTTCATAGGCTGAAGTGTTGACTGGCTACTACTCGTGTAATGTCTGACCATTCAGATTGTGTTGTATGCAGGATGTGTGGTGCCGCTGTGGATAGTGAAAATGATGACAGAAGATACGCTTTGCACTAAAAACCAACATAGTACAGTTAATTTTGTAGAATATCTATTAAAAAAATGCAGATACCAATAATGGGTCAAATGCCAACCATCAGCCTCAATAATTAGTCAGGTGGATGACTGGTCAACCCTTAGTCCTGAGGCTACCCCAGTCTGTAACCACAGGTTGGAGCCATAGCCCTCTCTGTCACTTTAAAATAAAGGTTCCAGAGATTGATCCATTTATTTTTCTTCATGTTTAATAAGCTGAATCATTAATTTGAAACTGTTGCACACACTCTCAGAGTCAAACGGTCTATCCATCGCTTTAAGAATAAGTTAGTACTTTTAGCTTTTACTTAAAGATGACTCTTCAAATGATTTATTAATACCTTTTTGCTGACTTTTAGAACCACGTTTCCATTACATTTAGCTAACTAATTGAGTATTAATTGAATTCTTTTAGAGTCTCACTTTTTCTAAGTCATCATTCTCTGAGGAAGCCTGGACTTCTTCTATGAACACCCTTGCAACTGCACAAGAGCACTTTGTAAATGGTTCGCTGTCCAGCTCACTCCTAACTAAACATACCTGTTGGTTGTATTAACTGGAGAGTGCTTTGAAATTGTTGTTTACTGTAAATGTGGTTTTCAAGATGATTCCTGCTTGTGTTGATATCACTGCCTGCTCTTTTGTCTCAGGCGGGGCTATCAACCTGACAGTTCCCATTGTCCTGCCTGTCAGTACTGAGAACAAGCAGAGGCTGGATGGGTGTACCGCTATTGCTTTGGAGTACCAGGGTTCACGTGTGGCTATCCTCAGGAACCCAGAGTTTTATGAACACCGGAAGGAGGAGCGCTGTGCCCGACAGTGGGGCACCACTTGTCCACAGCACCCTTACATCAAGGTAATAAAGCCTACGTTAAATATTTTAAACACACACAGTTATCACAGAGTCAACAACATGATTTCACTCCCAACAGCCTGATCCACTACTACCAACGTCATTGTTTACTTTCATTGTGTCAATATTATACTGAGGCTTTGTGATTTTGTACTAACAAAACTTTAATGAAGCTTCAGGTAAATAGAACACTATTTAACCTTCCTCTGGCGGTTATTCTAACTGGATGATAGGGCTAATGCACTCACGGGTTTGGCATGCTCTGTTCATGTCTTTATGCAGATGGTTATGGAGGGAGGTGATTGGCTGGTAGGTGGTGACCTGGAAGTTCTGGAGCGAATCAAATGGAACGATGGACTCGACCAGTACCGCCTCACTCCTCACCAGCTCAAGCAGAAGTTCAAAGACATGAAAGCAGGTAAGAATAGACAGTTGTCCTGTAAGTAAGTGGTCAGACACTTAATAACAACTCCAGCGGTAAAATTAACACGTATGTTAGAAAACGAGTAGCTTTTCTCTAGCTCTGCCCTATCTGTCTTTCAGAAAAAACTTGAGAAAAGGACCAAATGAAAAAAGCATACGGGTAAATTTAAAGCTGCATGGATAATGTTTGTGACGTGTGATTACCTAGCCTTACTCCCACTCACTCACTTTGGCATGAATGCTGCGTTGATGAATGTGTCGTTTATTTATCCACGCCACAAACATACAGAACACAGACTGTTTTTTCCTTCTAGCATTCTTGCTGCCCTTTGTTCTGATCATGGATTTTGCTGCTGTGAAAGCATGTTTTTATGAACTGAATGGTTTATACTCTGTTACGTATTGTGAGTAAAATCTCATGAAAAGATCTGGAAATTTTCCAACTTGCTGTCTATTTTTGCTCCTTAAACCAAGGTTAAATGTTTTCTATGTTGGAAACAGTTTAATTTTTTCATGTGTTAGCCTGAAACGAGCAGCATTTTCTACACATGACTGTCTGTTAGTAAGTATTAAGGGCATGGTACTGTAGCATATAACTTCCATCAATGTTTTATTTGCTTCTAGACGGAACGGAGCACACATAGAAGCAACATTAAAGCTCCCACACTGTAAAACTGAAAAAGTTGAAAATACTCAAAATTTGTGTTGAAGCTGATTACATCAAAATTTTCAAGAAGTGGAAATACATTTGTTCAGTAGTCACTATTTTTACATTTATGCTGGGTTTACACACATTTTTTAAGTTGAACTGCACTGTGGAAACTTCACTACACTTAAAAATTCTGTTTAAATCCAACACAAAATGACATGTTTAAAGACCCTGTAAAGTGAAATCCAAAATGTGTGTCTTAACACACCAGATATGTTGGAATATGGTTGCTGTTTTGGATTTTAGATCATTAGAAGTTTTTTCACCTCTATCCTGGCTGGGTTTAATTTGGGTGGGGCAAATATGTGGGCTGTTGATGTCACCAGCCCACATATTGCGGGTTCAGGTTTATAAAACAGCTATGTGCATACCGCCACCTGCTGTTGCAGACTGAGTACATACGCAAATGGGCCCGGGCATGGATCGATGTTACTAGTGTGAAAGCATGCCAGCAGGGAGAAGGGGGATGGGGAGGAATTGCGCTGCGCCACGGTTCAAAACAACTGGGCCTAATGTGAAAGCACCCCAGTGTTGCCAGATATACGATAACTATCGTATTTGTACGATAATTGTGTCCTCTGTACGATGTACAATCAATAGTTTATAAAAACTCTTAAAATACGATAATTTTGCCATTTCCAATGCATCCACAACCGAACACTGTGAGATTTGAGAGCAACTAATCACGTCAGCTTGACTGAGATGGGATCACATCAGCACCATGCAGCACCTGACTGACACACCTTCTGCTCTCGTGTCAGGCTCTACCTGCCAATCAAAACATCACCTCTCACCCTGCTTGTGCATGCGCCTTGCGGCTCGTGCACGTCACACATAAATTAAATAAACGGAAGTAATGTTTTGCATTACGGACTGCACTCCATTATGTTGTGTGAGGCACACAGTTGCCGTCTTGTATACTCCTTGCTGCATCATTGCATTGTGCAGGACAGTGTTTTACTGTGGTATTCAGGTCATTGCTCACGTTTCTGTACATGTACGATAGTTATTTCTAAGATACGATAATTTCAAAGCTGCAGTACGATATTGTTGTTTTTTTCATCTGGCAACACTTAGGAACCCTTACTATCAACTCAGAAATTCAGTCTTCTCATATCCTGTTTAGCCACACAAACCCAACTCATTGTAGGTTTTTGGTCTTTGAATGGGATTTTTTGATAATGATACTGCTGTGATTATGTTTTACCATAGCTACTATTACAGGTACTACAGCTATGTAATCTTTTTCATGTGCTTCTTCGTGTTGTCCTCCCCAGATGCAATTTTCGCTTTCCAGTTGCGTAACCCAGTCCACAATGGTCACGCCCTGCTGATGCAGGACACAAAGCGACGTCTGCTGGAGCGTGGCTACAAGAATCCAGTCCTCCTGCTGCATCCACTCGGAGGCTGGACCAAAGATGATGATGTGCCACTGGACTGGAGGATGAAGCAGCATGCTGCAGTCTTGGAGGACGGGGTCCTGGACCCAGCCAGGACCATTGTGGCCATCTTCCCCTCTCCAATGATGTACGCTGGGCCCACAGAGGTGAGTAGTATTAATTGTTTGTGATCAGTCAGACCAGTTGTCCAAACATGTGGTTGAGTATTAACCTTCATGACCAGAGCCAACCCTCCAAACAGTCAGCCTATAGAGCAAGGGAAGCATCTTTTATCTTTTCCATCTTTTATCCACACCACTTGTCTCCTTCTGCATCATGAGGGGCTGGAGCCAATCCCAACTGCTGCTAAGCAAAGGCAGGGTAAACCCTGGACAGGTCAGCAGTCGATCACAAGGCAACTATATAGAAAGGCACACTTATACCCGTGGACAATTAAGAGTCATAACAAGAATGTCATTGGACTGTGGGAGGAAGCTGGAGTACCTGAAGAGAAGCCACTCATGCAAACATAGAGCGGCCCTGTTCAACCAGTATTCGTCCCAGGACCCTTCTTGCAGTGAGGCAGTAGTGCTAACCACTGTTCCACCATACAGCCCCAAAATGAACTCTGACAGATGTTGTTTTATTTATTTATTTATTTATTTTTCTTACTTAAACGATCAGTTGTTTACTTTTGATGTACTTCTACGTCTATCCCCCATCCATCTCAGCTTTCATGGGCAGGTTGCCAGTCAGTCACAGAGCTGTACTTCTACTTATGTTTAAGTAACATTCTGTCCACCATGTTCACCTATGACCACAAGAGAGTCGGTGAAAACAGAGTGAATACATACACACCCTCATGTGTTTATGGTGCTTACTTCTCAGCTTTGTAATCATTTGGAGGGATAATTTGCTAGACCTGTGAAAGGGCACAAGGGTATAGTGTACTGTATACAGATATGTTGTGTTCAACCAGTGGTAAATGGCAGGTTCAAGCCGAAAAACTACCAGGGCCAAATTTTCTTCCTATTCCAGCACCACTCATGTCTGCAACTATGTCCTCAGGTTCAGTGGCACTGCAGAGCTAGAATGATCGCAGGAGCAAACTTTTACATAGTTGGTCGGGACCCTGCTGGCATGCCTCATCCAGAGACTAAGAAGGACCTCTATGAACCCACCCATGGGGGCAAGGTCCTCACCATGGCACCTGGTCTCACCTCTGTGGAGATCATTCCCTTCAGAGTGGCTGCTTACAACAAGACTAAGAGGGCGATGGACTTCTATGACAAAGACCGGTGAGGGAGAAGAAGTTGTCTCTGGAGTTATTTATTTATTTTATCATAAACTTGGAATAAGATGTGATTTGTTTAAATCATTATGTGTCAGATGGGGACACATTTAGTTGAAAAAAATGCATTCTTAGGAAATATTTTGTTAAAAAGGAGCATTATTTTCCCAGAGACTAAAGAGACATTTTCACACTGATTTTTTTTCCAACCAAAAGTCTATGAGGCAAAAATTCTTTACTGTCATCAGGAAAAAAAGTGTTGCAGCATATCTATACATTTAAGTTACTGTAAGGAACTTTCCCTTTGGGTCACATTTAGTAAACTTTGTGGACAAATCTGAACACATTTATGTGTTTATATATCATTTATATGAAAAATCTGCTTCTGTTTTGTCCTAACAGCCATTCATTTCACTCACTGTAGACTTTTCTCCATAAAATGTAAACAAAGGTCATTTCAGCCATGTGCTTTCAATCACTTTGTCTGACACTGACCTGTTGACAGCAGTTATAGGAATTGGAAATATCTGAATAAACTGAGTCAGGTTTGTTTGCTTAAATGTTTCATAAAGAGCCTTTGGTTATTATTTCAGCCTGTTTCATAACCTCATCACTAGCGCTTCAAATGAGGGTGATTTATTTTTATTAAACATTTCCATCACAACAAATACTTAAAATATTGAAAGCTGGCAATATTCATTGAATTTAGTATTTGATTTGTTAAGTAATTATTGCAGCTGTTTGCATTTGCACATTTTTCAGAGTGATGAAATTATGACACAGAATTGCATTACGTCCTTTAGGCCAAAAAAAAAAAAAAATTATTGAGAAGATGACCCATCTTTGACCCCATATGTTGTCCTGTCAGCAAGATCTAGACAGCTCCCAAAATTTAAACGCTGAAAGTTATGAAGCCTGGACTTGTGGATTGACCTTTTTCACCTCTCATAAACCCTCCTGCTGTCTCATCCCTCTTAGACACGCTGACTTTGAGTTCATCTCTGGAACCAAGATGAGGAACATGGCTCGAAGTGGAGAGAACCCTCCGGATGGTTTCATGGCCCCAAAGGCCTGGAAGGTGCTGGTGGAGTACTACACCTCACTTCAGAAGGACAAATAGGAAAACATGGTGATGAGCTGGAGGGAGAGCAGCATACTATAAAGGATACAATAGATTCTTAAGAGGGTACTGTAGACAGATTTTTGTTCAATCGCATATAAGAATACACATTTAAAATGATGTATCTACTAGAAATAATGAGTTACTCTGGGTACACACCAATATGAATTGCAGTGGTTAAGAAATTGAACTATTAAATTCCTATAAAGCAATGTGATTTATTAATCCATTGTATGTTTATATGCATATTAATTTAAGCTATGTATTTTAATAAATTTAAAGTAACTTTAGATTCCTTTTTTATTCTTTGGATTTTTTAGGAGCACATTCCAAGACAGGAATAAATGTCTAATATTTACATGTAATTATCTGAAGGATGCCTTACATGAAAACATGTAAATATCACTTTTATAGCATTTTATGGAAATTGTTTCTGTCATGTTGTTTGAATGGGCTAAATGAAAGTCATCTTCATGTTTATCACTACCTACAGAGCCTCTTTAAAGTACATGTATGGATGTTGATTAATTCATCATGTTTATGTTTCATATTATTGTGAAAAAACAACATAATTATGAATGTGTAATAATGTTAAAGTGCCTTACTCCGAAAATGTCCACATTGTGAAATTGAAACTACATTTGTTGCTAGTATTGGCCTGTAATGCCTCTGAGAAGTGTGATTGTATAAAGAGGGCATGTGCATCCATAAAATAAAGGTCTGGAGGACAAAGGTTGCCCAATTCAGTACTGAAGAAGATGACTGGTTATTGTAAAGCAATGCAGACCCCATAATACAGAGGTAGTTTAACCAATAAGACATGATTATATTACAGCCATTTGCGTAACTTATTTAAATGTTTTCTTTTCAATGATGCAGAGTGCAGCTGGTTATGCAACATACCTGGCATAAACTTTTGTGTGTTCAAGGTGCAGGCTTATCGATTAAAGGGTGAAATTGACAGAGCACTGAGGCTGCAAAATAAAAAGTGCAACGTCGCCATCTGCTGGTTAGACAAAAAACATGAAAGAACTCAACATGCATAGAAGATTCTCCAGTCTGTACATATTTACCAAAAAGTCTGTTTGATTTTATTAAAATACAAGCAGGAGCTTGAACTAGCGGCAATAATAACCAGCTGTGTAGATGTTTTTTTAATACTTAGATTAAGAAGATTATGAGATGCCTTCAAATTACTCTTAAGAACTGGTTAATTGAACTTGATGGACTGATTAATTTTGCCAGTCATTAAGCTGTAAGAGCTTACTTTACTTGAGATGAGTGTTCATCTATGAGGGAAACCAATCTCCCCTGTAAGAAGCAGATTCCTAATTAGCTTTACGTTGGATCAGATCATTTAATCTGCGATGTTCCAGGTAACCCAATTTAAATGTGCTGAACTGGACCCTTAGTGCTTAAATAAAATCTCCCAACTAACGTGCATCTAGCATGTAGTGTTACTGAGAAACACCCCAGAAGCCTTCAGGTCTTCCTAAGGCCAAGAGCTTCTAATTCGCTTTATTTCAACATCCCAAGTGTGTTACAAATAAATTCTTAGTTTTAAAACATCTTATCAGGTTTTCAGTAGAAATATTCAAGAAATATGCAAAGCTAATAAGATTATTAAAATAAATTATCTTGAAATTCAAAAGGAAGGATTGTACAAGAGATCATTTGCACCATGAAACTTTCTCATCAATGCACTTTGCGTTTTGCTTTAGCAACACTAGGTGGGGTATCTGGGATACTTACGGTTATTTTCCCCATTAATTAACAGTCCAGTTAATTTCCCAGCACGTTGTTTATAGTTGTTTGGATAATTTCAAATAAAGAGTTCAGGGGTCAATTTCTTCTGTACTAATGTGGTCCAAAAACTAACAAAGGGACAAGTTTGTCAGCTAATATTCATGTTTCAGCAGTCTGAACTAGCACAGCCTTGCAAATAAATTATTATATCACCAAATGACATTATTATTACTCATTTTTATTAAACTGTAACACAATTCTGTATAACTGTGCAATGTGGTTGCATAGTACAGAATGATATATATATATATATATAAAAAAAAACATCATCCGTGTTTAAAAAAATAATAATGTGCAAAACTATTCTTGTAAATTCGAATATCCCGTGCCATTTTGTGTATATACATTTCACATGCAATTTTACACTTGTAAAATAAGTGTCCCAATGAAGACTGCACTTAATTTAACGCGACTTTTTCCAAATAGTTTTCATTTCTTTTTAGTTATTTAAAATACTCTAGTAATAACTTGGCCTATGTGGATTACTAAACAATGCACAATGACAATAAAGGCATCCTACTCTATTCTATTCTATATAAGGATCTTTTAACTTTTCGCTTTTTTTAATGGTAAAGTTTAAATCAAAAAGCATATATTTTAAACGCGTCGTTATGTTTGGTTTGCATGAGAGTTTCGGCGCGATTGACTTAAAATTGAGTTTTATGTGAGATTGTGAGGACATTTGGATAAAGATATTTATTACGGCAGAGTATGTTCCATAAACATATTTAATAAATCCTTAAATGACAGTTTAAACCGCGAAAAGTGACATGTTAGAAACTTCCCTAATTACAGTCACACGTGACCACTTTGACAGAAAGGAGCGTCGCATACGGACTCATTTTATCCTTCCGCCAGAAGCACGAAATAACTGCTTTGTTGCGCTTTCAGTGGTCAGGATAATTATACATGTCATATTTTTTTCTTCCCCGTCTACTCTTCCTTGTTGGTAAATTACTGATAAATACTGTAGGTGCCGGTTATAATGAAACCGTGGAACTATATGGTGACGGCGGCGTGATATTTGTTCTAAAATCCCAGCCTGCTCTACCTTCTTTTTTTCCTCGGTGGAGGCCATGATGGGAGCCTGAGAGTTCAGCTGGAGCGGAGCAGCCAGAAAAGAAGATGATTCCTCGGGACGGAACTGTCAAACCAATCTCTGCACATTTCTGATCTTTGTATAGTCTATATACAGTTAAGGTGGAGCCTGTCACTTTTTTCAGATGTGTTCTCGGCAATCAGTCGATGACAATGTTGATTCGTTAGGAGGCTTTTGGATCGAAAAAGGAGTTAGCATAAGCTATTGTTGCTAGCTAGCTGTGCTAGCTAGCTAGTTAGCTAGCGAGCTAGCTACGTCTGACTGACTGGATACGGGTTTCGGGAACCGGTGAGTTCTCTGTCCTCTCGCTGTCAATCGCGGCGGCTGCGATTGAGCCATCAGCTTGGACCGTGTCTGGCATCCAAAGGGTTCTCTGAGGATAACTGCATGTATTTTATTCGGGAGTGTTTGCAAGACGAATTGCAGGATTGGGAAAGTCGGGCCTGCACGGAGGAGCAGAGCGAGGCCCGTCTTTATGATCCAGAGGAAGCCTTTCTAATCCTAACGACAGCCACTGCTAGCTCTGCTGGCTAGCAAGTCTCTGCGAGGACCAGCAAAATTCAGCAGCCGAGAGCAGACCCCACAGTCTGCGACACCCAGGACTGGACAGGCAACTCTAGAAAAACCTGTTTTCACCATTTACTCCATAAAGACTCCTGTCACCTGCTACAATGGCTATGTTTATAAAAGAAATGGTCAGCCGGAACAAAAGGAGATATCAGGAGGATGGGTTCGACCTGGACTTAACATGTATCCTTCCTTATGATACTTATTTTCCCAGCAGCCTACACGTTGACAACTAAATGTGTGATCATTGCATTGAGTTTAGTGAAGCTGGAGGCAGAAATGTCAATGCACTAACGTGATGTAGTTAGCCTCTGTGCTACAGAGCTAGCTGGCTAGTTGGTCAGACAGCGCAGCTCTGCTGTCACCCAGCATGTTTGAAAGATGGTGGATCTGTCAAACCAGAGCGCATAAATGTCACAGTCAAATTATAACTGGAAAAGTCCGTTCAACTGGACATTACTGTGTGTTTAAAAAAATAACGACAGGTATTTTAGCTTACATACCAGTCCCTCCATGTCTTGGACCTAGCTTGAGATTGTTAAATTGTTAGAGGCATGAGGTCTCCTCTACCAATCAGCTGGTGTTTGAGGGCAGGTACATGGTTTTTAGTATTACAGGATACAGCTCTGATTAAGCTGTCCATGTGTGCATGTCTCTGATAGAGAAAGTGTATCTGAGAATAGATGATGGGTTTCTTTTTTAAATTGCAAATAGCTGTAACATCCCTGATGTAAGTTTGCCTCACATGTGTCCTCTCTGTGGGTGAGTACTCATTGATGGATTGCAACAAATGTGCCGAATCTAATTAACATTTCCTGGTCCCTTTATCTATGGAGATAAAATAATTTCCAGGTTGAAGTAATGCTATTTCTGTCCTCTCTGCAGGACTTGTTCCTCATCTATTACCACTGATAATAGGTGACCTGGTTCCTCAGTACAGTGTGTCTGGTTACTAAAGTTGGTGTCTTTGCTTATTTGACTTGTGACAAACTTGATCCTGTGGCTGATGTGGTCAGCCAGCATTGGGTCAGTGCAAAATCTAAAGTGAAAGAGTGCATATAGTGGGTTATGATTATGTTTGGAGTTCTGTTAGATGTGCACATGACTATGTATGAAGACAGTAAACCATTTTATCAGCTAAATTCTGTCTAGATCATACAGTTTAAGGTGTCAGACATTGGAATGGTTGGAATCACTTGAGAGTCAAACAGTTTGGATGAAAGCTTCTTTATTATTTTAATCTTTGTATAAAAGAAATCACAAAGTTTTGGTATCTGATATTAAATAATTCAGCATTTTAGCTTTTCACAGGAACTTGAGACAGAAAATAACATGTTTTCTTTTTTGATTGCTGGTTGGATGAAACATTACACTGGAGGATGTCAACTTGGGTTTGAGATGGATTTTAGAACCAGAAATACTCAATATTATCCCATTCTTTTTACAGTTGCTCTTAAACAAAATACTGCATTTGTATATACAAAATAAGAGGAAAAGAAAGAACTATGAATGAGAAGTAAAGCTGCAAGTACAAGAGCAGCAACTATAACAGGCTACATGCATAGTCTGCACATGCAGAAACTGCAACAGGCTGCATGCATCGTCTGCACATGCATGCTTGTTCTCACTAATTTCTCAACACTTTATGGACCAACTGATAAATTGAGAAAGGTCTATCTTAAAGACAATAGAAGTGGTAGTGATAGGCTGAAGCCCATTTTTGGTCAGTGTAACATCATGTAAAGAATTAAACAGGACTTTGTATTTATGGACGAAATTTGCTCTGGTTATTACCAGCATTGTAGCATTAAGTTGATAATAGCTCTGACCTAAGGCGTTTCTTTCTTAGAGACTATAATGTTGATTTCTGCTGACTTTTTGTGTAACAGATTGAAGTGGTCATAGTCTAAACTGTCAGCAGGGATGTATGTGACTGCAGATGCTCAAACATGTGCATCTCATCATTTCACACCTGGTTTTACTCTGAGTTGAAGTTATGTCTCACATCGCTTGGTGGCTCCGCAGCTTTGTGCAGGTGTAAAGGGGGCACACTATTCAAAAAGTGGCATCTTTCTTTCTTTGGGCGTGCAGTCCACTCTTGTTCAGATGTAGGCCCTTTCAAATCATCCCTTTTATCATTTTTGGCACGAGGTCTAAAAACAATATGGGCTCTCTGCAGTTATGTAATGCAGTATCACAGTTCTGGGAATTGCCCTTAAAATAGAGTTGCCAGTGATCTTGTATCAGCTCTGCTGTCTGAGTGCTCTCTCCCTCTCTTACCCTCTCAACCCACCACCTCTCCTTTGCTCTTTTTCGTTACTACTCCCACTCTAATTCTCCCTCCCTCCGCTTGCCCCCTTTCCTCTGCTCTCCTCCTTTCCTGTCCTCCCCACCCCCTCCTTGCTCAGCGCTCGCCGGTTCCCACTCTCCCTTTCCCCCCCACCCTCTCTCTCTCTGTCCTGCTCTCAGTTGTGGATTTGGCGTATGCATAGAGCTGAGGCAGGGCTGGCTTTAAAGAAAAGGCGTGCCTTAAACGGCAGAATTTCTTTTTTTTTTTTTTCCTCCTATTTGGAGCTTCCGTCAGGGGGTCCCTGCATGTGCATTTCCTCCCAGCTGCAGAGACCAAGCCCCCCCATGCCCTGGGCCGAGGCTCTCCTGGGAGCTGTGGAGCTTTTTAAAAACACTTCTAATAGTCAGATAGTCAGAAGTTGGCTTTGGGTCCCAGGGTTTGAGTAGCCCATCAAGTAGCAAAGGAAACCTACATTTGGCTTTTAATTAGGTCTTTGAGGCATTAATGGGTGAGATAATGGTACAGTATGTACAGATAGGTTACCACAGGGAAGTAGCTTGGTAGTATGCAAATAATATGGACTTACTGTTGGGCTTGTTGAATTTATGCCTGTGTCTAATGTACCTCTGTTGAATTTGAGCTTTTATTAAGTTTTTTTTTAGAGTTTATTGAAGACTGCTGCTTTTTCCCAGCAAAAATCTTTAAAGTGGCACCAGCTTTGTTTGTGCATGTAGCTTCACTGGATGTCTAATTCTGTCTCTGTCATATAGGCTTTAAGTGATCAATTGTCAGTATGTGTGCAGTAGGGCTGAAGTGGTGTTTGGCTGTCTTTCCTCTCTGCAATGCATAGTGTGAAATGAAAAATACAGGAAGATATTCCAACTTAAAAAGTGATTTTTTCTGGCTCAATTATGACAAATTAACATTTAACTTATGAAGAC
Source organism: Cheilinus undulatus (assembly GCF_018320785.1). Lineage (NCBI taxonomy): Eukaryota > Metazoa > Chordata > Actinopteri > Labriformes > Labridae > Cheilinus > Cheilinus undulatus. The sequence goes on along the minus strand of NC_054870.1, from coordinate 33,974,331 downwards.
ATAGTTTGATGTCAACAATATAAATTTTGACAAATGGGTTAACGTTAAAGTATTATTTTTGTGCTCCAGCTAATTATTCGCTTCATGTTTCACCTGAATTCAAAAGAAATCCAAAAAGGCTTAATTCTGCCAAAAACTCCACAGACTCATTAGTACATACACCCAATTTTTGCAGTCAATATATCAGTTATAAAATAATATATCATATTGATGATCATAAAATTGTACACATGCTTGACATAAGAGTGTTGCCTGCTTGCATAAAATAATTCTTATTTAATGTGATTAATTCAGACTTTTCAATAGGGATGGAGATTGAAACCCTGGCCCATAAAGACCCAGTCCTGTTTTTTTTTTTGTTTTGTTTTGTTTTGTTTTTTGTTTTTTTTAATATATATACCTGAAAATCAAAGACATTATGGCTAATCGAGGCTACTAACAAGTCTCATGGGCTCTGGGGCATAACGGCATTTTATGATCTATGATGATCTTGCAAAACTTGCAAGGAGATCATATGCTGAAACACATCTGCACTGGGCATCGAAACAAACCTGAATGTGGTACCCTTAACTGTCAGCCTGAGCAAAAATGACTCTAGCTGCGTTGGGAGTAGCATGCACTCAGAACACTGGCTTCAGCTGCTACCGGACAATTTTCTTCATCTACTTAGAATGGCGCTAAAAAGTGCTTCCAAATTTTGTAGCAAGTCCCTATCATACAGGCTTTGTTCATCAAAAATAGGGGTAGACTGATTATCTGCTTGATCCATTAATGAGGCCAGTAATTGGCATTTAGTCGATTATCAGTATCAATATTTTTATTTCTAGATAGTTGATAAAAGCTAGATTATCAAAGAGTGTGCTACTTTGTCTTCCCCTCTGGCTTTGTTTTCACTCTCCTCAGTCTCACTGAATGTCCTTTCGACAACACAGTCTGATTGGATAGATGATTATTAGCTAATCAGCACATAAGCCTGGGTGCCACCGACACAGTGCGCATGCGGCATCACTTCCTATTTTCCTGCTTCTACTGTGTTGCTCTGAGGCGCTTCTCATGCTAAAAGAGCTGGGGCTAAATTGTTCATTTTCTTGCAATTTTATGTCAGAATAAAAACATCCGTTCCAGTTATCGGTTATCTGTCTGATGAGCTACTAATAATCTGTGTCAGCCCTGAAAAGCCAGTATTGGTAGACCCCTTTTTAAAAACGATAATCCACAATTGAAATTCATGATGGGATTGGAAGGATAAAAGTAAATCCGTAGACTTGACGAGCTGAAAGATGTTTATATATGATGTGTTGAGGTCAGCTCAGAAATGACAGTGTTTTTAAAAAAAAAGCCATGATGTGTTCAAATGCCACATCAAGAAAATCAAAACTAATCTTTTAACAAAACTTCAATTAATACAATTGTGGATGAGGAATATTTGAGGGACATAAAATAGATGTAACAGATTGAATCATAACTTTCTAACTCAAGCTCCACTCAGCTTGGACCAGTCTGATAAAAAGCACTGTCATGTTTTTGTTTATCTGCCAAACAAAAGTATCAATAGTGGTACTGATAAAGACTTGGACCGATACGGAGTAACCATCAAGGTATTATCAACAAAAAATATCAATCTCTGTCCCTACTTTTCAACGTGTCTGTTGCAAATGCTCTTATTGTGATGACAATAGATTTGCAGTTTATTTTGCAGCCCTGGTGTGCACCATGACAGAGGTTGTTTTTGTGTTCATGAGTGTAGTTACGTTCATGTAGGATTGATCTTTTATCATATTTAAAGCTTCTGTGAGGTACTTTGGGTTTGTGTTGAATTGACGCCCCTTGTGGACAAAGTGGTGCTTCTTATCTTTTTGCTTACCTTGTCATGAACATGCAAAACGAAGCATTTTCTGCCACCTGTATTACATCCTTCCTTTTAAATAGTCAAACATGTCTGCCATTGTGAGTATTTATAGGAAAAATGGAAAAGAGACGCCTTGTCTGACACCTACCCCATGGCAGTGGTTTCAGGCTTTAAACTTTCAGTTAGAAATGGTCTGTCTTTGTGCTGAGGGTCTCGTTTGCTTTGTCAAACACGAAAACCCCTCATGGGAGCTTTACATGAACTGCAGATTAATAACATGAGTACAAATCAAAACATTTCTCATTTCCTATACTGTTACGAACAATCAGGTTAAAATTAAATGGGAAAAAATTGTGAGAGCAAGTTTTTAAAATGGTTGATTTCCTCTGTAACCTGTTTGTGTTCACACATCTGCGAAGTTGTGTAAATTGTACCCAAAGCTGACTTTCTCACCAGAGTTGTCAGGTGCGCGTGTCAAATGATTCTGACCAGCTAAAAGGTGATTTTACCCTCAGAAAAATAAAGTCTGCTCGAAAAGAAACAGACTCATCCTATTAAAATTACTCAGCTTCTCTATTTCTGATACCCTGGCACAGGAAGTGTAAGAAAAGGTTGCCCTTTAGTCATTGGTTGAAGTGTGAAATCCTGCGGCTTATGGCGACAGGCAGACTTCGGTTACAGGTAGGTGTCGCAGCCGAGGCCTCAAAGACACGCCTGCCACCTTGATTTATTCTTTTCACCGCGACATGACGCTGATGTGTGCCTTTAAGATTGTATGCTTGTCACCATGTAATCAGCAGACATTTTCCATCACTATCCCACACTGACACACTGAGCCCTCTTCAGTGATGTACAGCGACCCCAAAGGCAGCCAGGTGCCACAGGAGGGAGGAACTAGAAGTTAGTCATTCTGGTGTTTTATGGCTCATATAAATGTTTCAGATATGAACATCTTACTCCTGCTGTGTGTGTGCCTGTCCCCACACAACGGTTTGCTTGTTTAAAGGAAGTTTCTGTTTTTGTCTACCTGGGCGTCTTCATGTTTGCCGTTCTGGTAGAAATTCAAATTGGTCAGGCGGAGCTCGGAAAAGAGATAAGCCGAACATTTGCGATCGGCCCGATATAACTTTTGGCTCTAAAAATAAATGCAGGTCATGGAGCGGAGAGTCTCCTCGTGCACCCACATGTGGGCCTGGCTCATGCAGGAGCGCTGTTAACTCCCGTCCTCTCTGCCTGCTTCTCACTGTCAAGGCCATCTGTCACAACACACACACACACGGACACACATGCTGATCTGTGCTCCCATCTCTCCATGACCACACCGACACCCTCATATTGACATTGGCTGGACCTTTTTTCATGCTCGGCTGCTCGTCTCTGCATTCTTGTAATTGTGGTCGTATGGCACTTTCTTGTATAAAGATGTATGTTTTATCTCAGTCATGTTCTAGAGCTGCTGAAAGCAGAAGTAGACCTCTAGCACTGTCCACAGTCATGCACAATGCACATTTCCTTGACCCCCCCCCCGAACAGATATCTACCCAAACATCATTGCTATGGGCTTTCCAGCAGAGAGACTCGAGGGCGTGTACAGAAACAATATAGACGATGTAGTACGGTGAGTGCTATCTGCTTTGTGGTTGTATTGAGATGTTTAAAACTGAGCATGCTTTGGTACTTTGACACCTTTTTTTTTTACAGTGCAGTCTCTGTCAATTTAAAGATCCATTGTATTGAAAAGTTCCAGAGCTTTAGCAACACTGCAAATCTATAGCATGAGAGCGTGAGCACAGCCTATATTGCAGTGTTTCAGAACGTTACTAATATATATTCTTGCAATGTAGACAGTGAGCACAAGATAGCCGGCACAAAGAAATGACCCTATATGGGTGTTTTTGTTGCTATGGTGTCAATATTGATAGTTTTTTTTTTACTGGTATTGCATCAAAAATTTAAACTAGTATTTTGACAACACTAGATTAGATTCAAAGGGAACTGTACCAAAAGATATAAGGTGCATAAGAAGAAGAATGATAAAAGTGATTTTGTTTTGTTTCTCTTCGTTCCTGCAAACAGGTTTTTGGATTCAAAGCATAAAAACCATTACAAAATCTACAACCTGTAAGTGTTCCATATTTTGTTCCTACCTGAGCTCCTCTATTGTCTCTTCAATAACTTCCTCTCTCTGTGTCAGCTAACTCGGTTTTCTTCTTCCTTTTTCAGCTGTGCAGAAAGACACTACGATGCTGCCAAATTTAACTGCAGAGGTAGGCGGCTTCACATGCTCCAAGATGCTTTCCCGTATAAAACCGATGGCACAAATGATCAATTAAAATCCTCTGACCTGTCCCTGTTTCCTCTTTTTTCTTTTTTTCTTTTTTCTCTTCCCCTCTCCTCTCTGGTTACAACTTTATGTGGGCCTGCATCCTCGTCACGCATCAGTTGCACAGTACCCCTTCGAAGACCACAACCCTCCTCAGCTGGAGCTAATTAAGCCGTTTTGTGAAGACCTGGACCAGTGGCTCAGCGAGGACGACAATCACGTGGCGGCCATCCACTGTAAAGCCGGGAAGGGCCGCACCGGAGTCATGATCTGCGCCTATCTCCTCCATCGCGGCAAATTCCTGGAGGCCCAGGAAGCACTCGACTTTTATGGTGAAGTCAGGACAAGGGACAAGAAGGTGAGATCTTCATCACAGCCTGAAAAGCCATTTCACTCAGAGAAAATGTCGCAAATATGGATGTGGATCAGTGTTATCATAGTGGAGCACAGGTTCACCTCAGAGGTTAGATAGTGGGCTGGCTTTAGTTTAAAGGTGACTTACCAGATTTTGCTGTGGTCTGAAGAAAACATTGCTGTCAAAATATTATATGGACAGGGCTTGACGCTAACTTTTTTCCCAAGGAGTACATGTGCTCCTAAGTTGAAAAAGTTAGGAACACATGAAGAAATTTAGGGGCTCAATGAAAAATGATCAAATAATGTGTTTTCCATAATAAACATGATGTAAATAGACATTTAAAAGTAAAATTATTTAATGAATTTTTATACAAAATGTACAGAAAGGTAAAATCATCAAGTTTTGAAAAAGTATTGTAATTTAATTTTGTCTTTAATATTATTAATTTTTAAGCTATCTTACAGCAATTGTGGGTACAAGAGCTCCATCTATCCTTAAACAATCTCCAGGTCCTCTGAATAATAATAATAATTAACTTGAGTACACTTCTGTCCCTGTGCTTAAAATGGTCATGAAGGCCGACTCTAAGCAGTCTCTGGTATGAGGCCCCCCGACATAATCACTTAACACTGTTTATATAAAATTACCTTAAAATAACTAGGAAAATATATTACTACAATAATAAAAAATAAAACGTTTTTTCTGTTAAGCCTAAGATAGTTGCAAAGACACAGTTGTTAGTTGTAATTAAGTCCTTATCAAGGATAACGTACAAAAACTACCACAGACCTGTGACATTGATCAAAACTAGCTTTATCTGAAAGAAAGTCACAGAAATGATTAATGCTTTTAATGATCATGTTCCTTGTTGCAGTAAAAAAAATTATGGGTTTTTTTCCATCTGTTTTTTATTTAGAAATAATTGTCATCACTTGGGGTTCCTTATTTTCATCATAACAATTATCCTACTTTGTTAGCTATCTGCTTGCTCTTGCCCCCCTCATCCCCCCTCACACACACCCCTGCATCCCTCCCCTTCCCTCACAGACAGCAGCTCATACATTTTGCTACTTTCTCTTCCTCACTGTGTCTCTGCTTCGG